>NC_090437.1:789864746-790166674 GCF_031143425.1 Pleurodeles waltl | reverse complement strand
TACCTCCCAAACACTAGTTAATCGTGTTTAACAACCTGGTTTATTTGTTTCACAAAACGTTTGTAGTCACGACTCAGTGGCAGGTTCACAAACCAAATGCACACACCAATGTACAATAGTAAACACAGAAAATTCAATCTTTATATCAGTATGTCAGTGAGTCTGTCAGTGGGTACATGAGTGGGTCTGTAAGAGGATTGAAGAGTGTCTGAGTGTATTTGTGAGTGGGTGCCTGAGTGTGTGAGTGGGTCTGTATGTGAGTGCATACGTGTGTTAGTGGGTCTGTGAGTAGGCTGAAGACTTAATGGGTGTGTGAATGGGTGCTTCAGTGTGTGAGTTTGTCTGTGAGTGGGTTTGTGAGTGGGTGTGTAAGTGTGTGAGTACGTGCATGAATGTGTGACTGTATGTCTGTGAGTGGGCGCATGAGTGTGTCAGTAGATCTGTGGGTATGTTGAAGAGTGCGTGAGTGAGTCTGTAATTGGGTGCATGAGTGTAAATGTGGTTCTGTGACTGTGCTGAAAAGTGTCAGAGTGGGTCTATGAGTGTGTGTCTGAGAGTGAGTGGTTCTGTGAGTAGATGCTTCAGTGTGTAAGTGGGTCTGTGGCTGGCTTTAAGAGTATCTGAATGGATTTGTGAGTGGGTGCATGAGTGTGAGTGGGTGGGTAAATCGGTGGATGAGTGTCTGAGTGGGTCTGTGATTGGGTGCATTAGTGTCTGAGTGGGTCTGTGAGTGGGTCCGTGAGTGGGTGAGTGGGTCTGCGACTTGGTGTCGAAGAGTGTGTGTGGGTCTGCAAGTGGGTGCATGAGTGTCACTGAGTCTGTGAGTGGGTGCATGAGTGTGGCTGTGAGTCCATGAGTGGGTAAATGAGTATGAGTGGGTCTGTGTGTGGACTGATTGGATTTGTGAGTGGTTGCATAAGGGGTGACTTACGTTTGGGCCTGGCAAGTGGGTACATTTGCTATGTCAAATTGGAAGTTTAAAACTGCACACACAGACACTGCAGCTTCAGGTCTGAGCCATGTTTACAGTGCTACTTATGTGGGTGGCACAATCAGTGCTGCAGGCCCACCAGTTACATTTGATTTACAGGCCTTGACCACCTCTAGTGCACTCTAGTATGGACCTACTAGTAAATCAAATATGCAAATCATGGAAGAGCCAATTACACATCCAATTTACACAAGGGGCACTTGCACTTTAGCACTGGTCAGAAGAGGGAAAGTGCCCAGAGTACCACAAACAGCACCCAGCACACAGTCAAACAGGGGGAGCAGAGGCAAAAAAGATAGGGGAGGCTACAGCAAGGATGCCAGGTCTAATACCAGGCCTTCGGTCACTTTATTATGAATTTCTCATCTAGGAGAACTCTTTTTCAGATATGTAAACTTGTTGCCTCCCTCAAGTGTGCTTTGAAGGAATTAAATTATGAAATGTGCACTAAACAAAAGAAAATAAGCGAAATAACTGATTCAGATACTCTAACCATGGACAGTCTACAATGTAGTAATAGGTGAAGAGAAATAGGAGTGGACTCTATGAAATCGTGGGAATTTTTGAAGAACCCAAAAGGTCAGAATCGACACAAGCCACAGACATTAATGTACTATGACTAGATTTCCAGTTTAACACCAACTGTCAGTTAAAATGGTGCCTCGAGACATGTGGTTGAAGGGGTCATATAGTTTGAAATTGTTGAACAAAACCACAGTATTAGCAAACACGTTGTTTAAATGGTCTTGATAATTACAATCCCCTATTGCGAGTCATATGCTGTCTATTAAGGGGATGATCTTTATAAGCAAATATATTGAATCAAGCATATCGTATGCTCTTCCAGGCAGCTGCTCCTGGTGTTTTTTCACTATGTGAGCTACATTAAAATTCAATAAATCAGATCCCACCGGGAGCAAAGGAAGAATGTGATAAACCATACCAAAGAACGTGTCATATGGGCAGAAAGAAAAGTCGGGAAAAAAATAAACAACAAATACTACGTCTATTTCGTGACTAACATGGAAAAGGCTGCCGAGAAACATTTGCCTGTCTTGTAAAATCAAAGAACTGTTTTAGAGGCCACTGGTATTTCAAAAGATCAAAATCAGTTTTGTGGAAATGAAGAGCCAGGAAACATTCTGCTAGATTTGTTCAACTCCGTTATTGTAGTGTGTTTTCTTTATGTGACAGTCAGTCCTGTCTTAACACAGCATATACAGCTGTTTACGTTTTAGCTATGGAAAGAAAACAAAGCATTGATGTTACTTTATGCACAAGAGAATCGAGAAGCTGAAAAAACTTAGGAAAAGCGTGCTGAGGTGCTATTTAACACAATGCACCATTGTGAAAGCATGTGTAAGTTTCGCATTTTTTCCTCTTGCTGCAGTGAGTGCTTATTTGTAGCAGCAATACTTTATGTTTGTAATGTTTCTAGCTAGGTAAAATATGTGTGAAAATATTTCCTGCCGCAGCATAATTCTGATTGATGTAAAAAATAGTTTTCATGAAAAGACAGGGAAAACTGGTATTCCAAAAGGAACTAGTTATACAGGGAGTGCAGAATTATTAGGCAAATGAGTATTTTGGATACATCATCCTCTTTATGCATGTTGTCTTACTCCAAGCTGTATAGGCTCGAAAGCCTACTACCAATTAAGCATATTAGGTGATGTGCATCTCTGTAATGAGAAGGGGTGTGGTCTAATGACATCAACACCCTATATCAGGTGTGCATAATTATTAGGCAACTTCCTTTCCTTTGGCAAAATGGGTCAAAAGAAGGACTTGACAGGCTCAGAAAAGTCAAAAATAGTGAGATATCTTGCAGAGGGATGCAGCACTCTTAAAATTGCAAAGCTTCTGAAGCGTGATCATCGAACAATCAAGCGTTTCATTCAAAACAGTCAACAGGGTCGCAAGAAGCGTGTGGAAAAACCAAGGCGCAAATTAACTGCCCATGAACTGAGAAAAGTCAAGCGTGCAGCTGCCACAATGCCACTTGCCACCAGTTTGGCCATATTTCAGAGCTGCAACATCACTGGAGTGCCCAAAAGCACAAGGTGTGCAATACTCAGAGACATGGCCAAGGTAAGAAAGGCTGAAAGACGACCACCACTGAACAAGACACACAAGCTGAAACGTCAAGACTGGGCCAAGAAATATCTCAAGACTGATTTTCCTAAGGTTTTATGGACTGATGAAATGAGAGTGAGTCTTGATGGGCCAGATGGATGGGCCCGTGGCTGGATTGGTAAAGGGCAGAGAGCTCCAATCCGACTCAGACGCCAGCAAGGTGGAGGTGGAGTACTGGTTTGGGCTGGTATCATCAAAGATGAGCTTGTGGGGCCTTTTCGGGTTGAGGATGGAGTCAAGCTCAACTCCCAGTCCTACTGCCAGTTCCTGGAAGACACCTTCTTCAAGCAGTGGTACAGGAAGAAGTCTGCATCCTTCAAGAAAAACATGATTCTCATGCAGGACAATGCTCCATCACACGCGTCCAAGTACTCCACAGCGTGGCTGGCAAGAAAGGGTATAAAAGAAGGAAATCTAATGACATGGCCTCCTTGTTCACCTGATCTGAACCCCATTGAGAACCTGTGGTCCATCATCAAATGTGAGATTTACAAGGAGGGAAAACAGTACACCACTCTGAACAGTGTCTGGGAGGCTGTGGTTGCTGCTGCACGCAATGTTGATGGTGAACAGATCAAAACACTGACAGAATCCATGGATGGCAGGCTTTTGAGTGTCCTTGCAAAGAAAGGTGGCTATATTGGTCACTGATTTGTTTTTGTTTTGTTTTTGAATGTCAGAAATGTATATTTGTGAATGTTGAGATGTTATATTGGTTTCACTGGTAATAATAAATAATTGAAATGGGTATATATTTTTTGTTTGTTAAGTTGCCTAATAATTATGCACAGTAATAGTCACCTGCACACACAGATATCCCCCTAACATAGCTAAAACTAAAAACAAACTAAAAACTACTTCAAAAAATTTCAGCTTTGATATTAATGAGTTTTTTGGGTTCATTGAGAACATGGTTGTTGTTCAATAATAAAATTAATCCTCAAAAATACAACTTGCCTAATAATTCTGCACTCCCTGTATAGTAGAGAGACAAGGTTTCAAAGAAAATGTTTTCGACAAAATATGACAATCATATTACGCTGTCTATAACAGTAGGATGGATGAAGGAGGACTGAGTAACGCGAGAAAGTCAATTTCAAATCTTTGTTAAGGATGTTTCAGTTTTTCAAAATTATCACAATATTTACATAGAGCATTGGGAAAAGGAGGGATAATAGACTAATAAGAAGGTGCAGGTAGCACAATGACCAGTGAAGGCATGGATAATGCAACATAGGGAATAGTGCAAAAAACCTCACAACCGTTTTTTACCACGACTACAAGGCATTACATATTTTAATCAGGGTTCTTTAATCATGAGTTTTTCAAAGTACCTAAGGCTTTTGATAATAGCCCTAGAATCAATCCTCTCCTTGAGCTAGAATAACATTTTTGTTTAGGAGGGCCTCCCTTTGGTCACCATGTACGATGTTTGGGATAGTTGGTATATTTCTGAGGATGACATTCTGTTTGTCTTATCTGAGTGGCCTGCTGTTATTCACTGACGTTGTTTGTGTGCTGCTAATTGTGTTTCTACTACTGTAACTCCTAATGCTCATAAGAGAGACTAAGGGCCAGATTTAAGGAAAAATGACTGTGCGCATCGCTTCGCCAAATTTAGCAGCGTCACACACTGTCATTTTCACTATGCAAGGATGTGCCTTATTTAATAGAATAAGGTGCACCTGTGTGTTTCCCCCTGCGCCGGCGCTGAAATTGCTGCCATGCGCCATTGCAGCAACCCTTGCACCATTGTGCAAGGATGGCTGCATTGAGGGGGAAATTGTTTTTGTACAGGAAGGAACACCTTCCTGCACAAAAACATTCTTAACTGGCAATTTGCTTTTTCTATGTGTGCTGCAGAATGCAGAATAGAAAGAGCAAAAAATTAGGAGAAATGAAAGCATTTCTCCTTGTTCTGCCCTGCTAACACCACCCCTGGGGTGGCGTTAGATATGGCACCGTCTCAGGTTTACTAAAACTGGTAAATCTGGGGCAATTTTGCACCCCTCTTCCACGCAAAGTGCTGCGTGCGAAGGGACAGTATTTTACAAGGTGGCATTGAGCCACAAAAAGTGGCTTAATGCCACCTGGTAAATATAGTGCAGTGCATAGCGTCACGGGAGCGTCACTAAAAGTGACGCACTGGTGGCTCTAGGGGCTCTTAAATTTGCCCCTAAAACTGTCAGTCTCATCCGGGTGCTGGCCTGGCCAGGTTTATTTTCTCTGCACCTGGGCTTGTACGCTTAGTCTGTTTGGATGGTGGGGGAGTTATTGGTGGGGAATTCATAGTGGCCCATGTAGAAGACTCATCTTGCAGCAGAATCCCTAGCACCCCGGAAGTTGGACAAGATGTGGCTCATTAAGGAGTCTTTGATTTCCTTGTCGGAAGTTATGCCAGTATTTCCTGGTGTGAGGAATTGGGTTGTTGGTTGACTGGGGTGTGAGCCCTGGTCAAGAAACATCCACAATTCTTTGCTGGGGAAACCACAAAAAGTTATGTATTTAACCTGTGGTAGCTGGGTAGCTGGTAGCTGGGTATCTGGTTAGCTTGGTGCAAAAGCAGTCAGACCAAACTAAAAGGCAATGTGTTGAGTATTTATGAAGCACACAAACATCAATACAGTGAAAACAAAACACAATAGAAATCCTAAACCAATTTACATAAATAGAGTAACTTTCAGTACATTATTGGACATCACAACCAGTCAAATCCAATCAGTATAACCAGAGTAATCCATTGTTTTAGATAATGTCCACCTGGGCACCTTTAGCACTACAACCAAGGTTCCAGAAGAGGATGGAAACCTCTTGGGGGTTCAAGACTCACTCAGGCTTGGCCAGGTGCAGGTTCAGGATGGTGGGAGCCTGTTATGTACCTATGGCTCGAACATGAGGCCAGCTAAACTAGTTGCTGGAGTCACTTCTGAAGTCCTGGGTGTAGGTGGAGAGGCAGGGCTCCAGAGCAGGGCTGACCTCTGAAGGTTCAAGTCAGGTTCCAGGCAGCAAAGCAGTCCTTCCATGTACAGCAACAGTCTAGTAGAGTGCACAGCAGGTCACAACAGCAAGCAGTACTCTGAGAGGCCTTCCGCAGATTCAGTAGTGAACTGAGGAGCAGGTCTGAGAGCCCTATTTGTATAAATTAATGCTTTGCTCCTAGAAGTTGGGAGAAGTTTCTAGAAGGGTTCTCTGAAGACCCAGGAATTTCCTGCCTCCGATGCCATGGCTCCTACCTTGTTGCACTGCCAAAACAGAGTTGTTAAGCTTATTGCGTAGTGGCAGAGCCCAGCCTATTCATCTGCAAGTGAGGATGTGCTTAGCTCCACCCTCCGTCAAGTCAGTTAATGGCCTATTCAGGCTCTGTTAATCCCACTACTGTGTGACTGTCTTGGGTGAATTCACAAAGTTTCAATTTTCAGTTACACCCAATCATGTGACCTAAGGCAGGCTGCAGGTAAAAAGGGCTAAGGGCAGGAAATTGCCAATTTTTTAAAAATGGCAATTTCAAATTTGCAATGATAAATCCAGCTTTTCCATTAAAGAAGGCTCATCACTACAAGTTCATAGATATGAAACATGACATATCTACCACCTCTGGTTTAGGATTACATCATATTATTATAATAAGGAATCCCCAATGTTATCCTATGAGAGAAGTTGGCCTCACAGTAATGAAAAAATAATTTGAGAGTTTATCACTACTATGACATGTAAAACTAAAAAGTGCATGTACTACCTTTTAATTGCACAGCACCCTGCCCTATGGGCTACACAGGGTGACCTATTTGTAATAAATGGGAAGTTTAGGGCTTGGCAAGGAGCTTTAAACGCCAAATCAGCATGGTGGTGGGACACTGCCTTCAGGCTGCAATGGCCTACTTTAGTGGGTGGGACACAAAGTGCTGCAGGCCCATTGGTAGCATTTAATGTTTAATTTACAGGCCTTGGGTATGTTTTAGACCACTCTACCATGGGCTTACAAGTAAATCAAATATACAAGTCAAGTATATACGAATCAAACCATGCTTAGGGGAGTGAGCAAATGCACTTTAGCACTGATTAGCAGTGGTAAAGTGCACATAGTCCTAAGTCCAACAGAGCAAACATCTAGCAAAAAGTAGGAGGAGAAAGGCAAAAGGTTCTGGTGAGACCCTTCAAAGAGGGCCATTTCCAACATCTATGGTTAAGCAGTTACCTCAGTGTGGTCCTGGGGAACAATGGGTTGGTTTTTCTCCAAAAGGGCTTTCTGCAGCTGGCCTTCAGAGGCATATCCATCTCCACTCATTGGCATTCTTGATTGTCTTTGGTTCAGCATTTATCGGTGTAAAGGGCTTACACATGCAGGACTTGCCTCTCAATAATGGGTTTTCTTTAGACATTTGTGGATGTTTGCTTTGCTAGAGGGAAGACTGTGTTATCGACTAAACTCCTTGTACCTGGTGGAGAGAAGATGGTGAGAGCCGATATAATATTCTGGAGTGTTTGAAGACACTTGGGCCAGAATAGCAAACTGCGCTTTGTAGTACGTTTTGAAGTACCACAGTAGCGTACAAAGCTCATTTCATACTGTTATTTACAAACTACACTTTTGTGATAATTTACATTTTTGAGTAAGTTTACTATTTTTCAGTATTCACAAACTGACCTTTAAACTTTTGCAGCAACTTGCACTTTTATAGTAAGTATATAAGGAAGGAGAGTATTGCAGTACCTGTGGTTGGCCATGATTAATGATAGACGTACTCCAGAGGTGTAAGTTACTACAAAAGTGTGCAGTAATACAGAAGAGCAGTTTATAAAGTAGTAAACTTAGTCAGCAGTGTAAACTTACAAAAAGGTGTGAGTTGTCTTTATGAATCAACCTGATAGTGCTATGGGGATAGGGACCAACAGTGCCTTTCCTCTGATCTGTCCATGTTTCCACCTCCCTTTGGATTGGTGCTGAAATTATCTGAATTCTAATATTGCTGTTTTGAATTAGTTCATAAATGGGACCTGTCATTCCTGGGTCACTTCTTCACCACACAGAAGCACCCCTACTCCTATATTGTGTAAGAGAAGGTTCCTCTCACCAGTCATGGTTGTGCTCACAGTTGTAGGGCCCAGCCTGTCATTAACCTCGGCAGGTTTTGCTCACCAATGGTTAGCTTTGAATCTGACTTCGTTAGAGAATCCCATTAACTCTGTTACAATAGTTTGACTGCAGTATAGAGAAAAGGAATTTTTTTGAGGTCATTTATGGCTTTGTCATTTGAAATATATGTGCTTGATTCAGAAATTCCTTGGGAGTTCTAGACACAACATTTTCAGTAATGTTCATTTGACCTTAAAGAGTTCCAATCGTAGTCATAACCATGATTGCAGGAGAATTAGAACACATTTTGGATGCGGTTTTAATCATGATTGGAGGGTACCTGCCCTTTGAGGTTGACTTAATGAAACATTGTCATGAGGCAGGCACTTTTCAAGCCACTTGTCACTGGCATGTCTCTTTTCTGCAGAATAGGGACTACTTCGCCAAAAGTAGAGGTCTCACCAAAGAGAAGCAGCCGACATAGATAGAGGGTGTCATAAACATCAGGTTTAATGTAGATCTATCTATTAAAACACCATGCAGAGGAGCTAAATGAGAGGCTATCTGGGTAACTGGGTTACTGAATGAACACATCGATAATTGGTAAGTTCCAAAAGACACCACAAAACAAAGCATTTGTTGAGACTTCAATCAATCAATCATTTGTACAGTGTGCTACTCACCCGCTAGGGTATCAAGGCGCTGAGGGGGGTGAAGGAATTGCAACTGCTCGAACAGCCAGGTCTTGAGGTGTTTCCTGAAGGTCAGGAGGTCTGGGTCTGTCGCAGGTGGACGGGGAGGGAGTTCCAGGTCTTGGCGGCGAGGTGGGAGAAGGATCTGCCGCCAGCTGTAGTTCAGGGGATGCGAGGGACGGTGGCGAGGGCGAGGTTGGCGGAGCGGAGTTGGCGGTTGGGAGTGTGGAAGGTGAGTCGCTCGTTGAGGTAGGCAGGGCCAGCGTTGTGGAGAGCTTTGTGGGCGTGGATGAGGAGTTTAAAGGTGATCCTCTTGTAGGTCTCTGAGGTAGGCTGAGATGTGGTTGCGCCATGGGATTTTGAGGATGAGGCGTCCGGAGGCGTTCTGTATACGTTGCAGTTTTTTCTGGAGCTTGGCTGTGGTTCCAGCGTAGAGAGCGTTGCCATATTCCAGTCTGCTGCTGACGAGGGCGTGGGTGATCGTCCTTCTGGTTTTGGTGGGGATCCATCTGAAGATCTTGCGGCGCATGCGGAGGGTGTTGAAGCAGGAAGATGAGACGGTGTTGACATGCTGGGTCATGGTGAGCGATGAGTTTAGGATGCAACCAAGGTTGTGTGCATGGTTGGTGGGTGTTGGTGTGGTTCCTAGGGTGGCCGCCCACCAGGATTCGTCCAATGCAGAGCGGTTGGAGCCGAGGATGAGGATCTCCATCTTGTCTGAGGTCAGTTTAAGGCGGCTCCTCTCCATCCAGTTGGCAATGGCATGTAGCCCGTCGTGGAGGTTAGTTTTGGCGGTGGTGGGGTCCTTGGTGAGTGAGAAAATCAGCTGGGTGTCAAGACTTCAACTCTCTCCCCACATTGCTTCCCCTGGTTTTCACATTTCCTTCTAATCCACCATGTAGCGACCTTTGCTGGTCATCATCAGTTGCACCTCCAACTTACTCTCTCAGCCTCCCCCACACATGGAATCAGACATATACATAAGAAGGGTAGTCCCACATGGCTACTGAAAGGAAAACATGACATGTTGAAGTTCTAGTCTGAACAGGCAAGAAGGTGATTAAGGTGTGTAATCACTGTATTGGGCACACCAACTCCTTCCAGAGTTCCTACGGGGCCCTCCACATATTTGGAAATTCTCAAAAACATGGAGGTGTACTGTTGCAAATTCCACTAAAGTGTAGGGTTAGGGAATAAAACTGCTGCAGAGCCTATGATGCCACTACCAGGCTCATCTGTAAAAAGTGGCAGTTTAAATGATCAATTGTTTCATTGTTTGAATGTGAGAATGACTTCAGGAAGATTTGTGAAGTCATGGAGACATGCAAGATTATATCAATCCATCAGCTAACACTATAGTTATTATGTGGTGAGCCGTCATATATTGATATTTAACCACAGGGAACTTTATTTGAGGTCATTGTGCTGTTTCAAGTAGAGGCAGAAAAACATACTTAGGTGAAGAGCCAGTGACAGATCTATGGCACTGACAGGATCCTCCCAACAGATGAAATAGACTTCATGGTTTCAGAGTATGGCTGGCCTCTGTAAGTGTCACAATCTATATCGAGAAAATTGCTGGTAAGGGGAAATGTGTTGAAATTAGGTGGCAAAATGTGCTGAAAGTGCACAAGATAGGATCTCTGATCTGAAACCTGGTGCCTGTTTCCTGCTATATATTAATGGGATATTTAGTGATTGCTAGATTTGGAGCATTCAGAAAAATCAGAAGACGCATTATCTGAAAAATCTATGGTTTCCCCAGGTCATGTGAAGGCAGGGGAACATCTGGGCTAATGAAAGCAGAATGAAAATTCCTTGTATTTTGGAAATTTTCACCTTTCTGTCCATAGGATGAGAAACATTCAGGATGCCATGGCTGGACTTCGGCACACAACTTCTTTTAGCCCAGGTGATTTCACATCAATCAAGATTGCAGAAAGAAAAAAAAATGGTGATGTCACTGAAGAGAAGGAAACATTTGAGAGATCAAGGAGAACCTCTAAAGCACCCATTGTATGAGATTTCATTAAGGGCCTAATTTAGATCTTGATGGGGGTTCTGTTGTCCCGCCGTGACAGCAGTTCCAAGTACTCCGTAAACCTGAGGAAGTTTTGACCGCTGTGTATAGATGTATGGTGGCTGAACCTCCCTCCACATTGACAGGGAGGAGTCTGCTGTTTAATTGGTCTACCACCGCCAACACAGCAGACTGCAATGCTGACTATGAGTACCCTGTCAGGGAGGAGAGATTGCACCCAGCATGAATAGATTTCACAGTCATGCTGCCGTTGTTTAAGTGGCAAATTCCTAATGGTGGGAGTCCATCCCGGGACTCGCTGAACATTGTATTATGGCTTTGGCTATTGGATGGATGGTAGCAGCAGACATCTCATGTATATAGGCCAATTGCGAACACCTGCTTACCACACTTTAAACACACGCTCCATTTTAGCCCATGATCCTTTACCATTTCACTGCAGAACACCATTTTGCTGCTGAATTTGCCCCTCAGAAGTCAGGTTATTTTATTTATTCACTCCCTCTGTTCATTTGTCAATTTTTCCATGGTCAGTTTTTTTTTAATAAGGTGTGGGCAACTATTTCATTTATTTTCAGTTATTCATAATTGCAGGGAGGAGAAATCCACCTTTAAGAGAGGAAGAATTGTCAGTCATGGTGGATGAAATCATTAGAGAAGAGCCACAATTGTTTGGAGGCGAAGTACAAAATGCAACCATATCTCAGAAAATGCAAATGTGGGCCAGAATAGTTGACTGTGGCAAGCAACAACAAGTGGTGGAACAACCTAATGGGGAGAGTGTGTTCCACGGCCTACAAGTGTCACCTGGAGGCCAAGAGGACTGTTGGTGGATTTCCCAGTCCCCCTAACAACTTTTTTCCCTGGGAGGAGAAGTTCTTGCAGATCCTACATCCAGAAGGCTTCACAGGAATCCCTGGTGGAGTGGCGACTGGTAAGGTGGACTTATGTATGTCTCACTAAACACAAATTTAATTTTTGCTGTCAGGTCAGCTGCACATACTGTGCCTTTCACCTTGAGCACAATTTGAAAAATTATAAACCTATTGTCATCATCAAATTAGTAGCATGATGGTGCCAGTACTCCTTTTGCCACTGGGAGGATGTGTGGTCACTTCATTTATCATTTCTTGTATTTGATTGTTTGTATGTTTGAATGTTTTTCGTTGTAGTTAAGATAACAGGTTCAAAATTCCATCCATTATATCATGAAGCTATGGTGCTCAGAGGTCTGTTCTCACCTTTTCACATATTTCACACATATCATATTTTTTTTTAATGTGTACATATCTTCACTGCATATTTGACTGGCAATGTTCAACTTACAATTTTCCAAGTGTTCGCAATGTCAAATTGCAAGGGCTACAACTACCATGATACCTTGGATGTGTATATGGAAAATATTATTGCAATGTGATGCTGGTCGTTCTCTACTTTCATATAAGCACAGATTTCAAATTTTCAGATGATGCAAACTTTACTTTGCAAAGCTCATAGGATGATAAATTCCATTAATCCTATTAAGTTGTGTAATAGTCTGAATTTTAGTCTGCTGGGCCTTGGAGTGTTTGACTTCTCATTTCTCCTCAATACTGAGTTAGGTTGAATATGTAGTATCATTTATGTACACTTCCTAAGAAATCATTTTCTTTTCAGGGCATCTCTTCACAAGCCAATTTCTTTTGAAGGTTGCATGTGTGTAATTTATAATGTATGAGTAATAACCTAAAAAATCTGAAAGGTGTGAACAAAACATAAATAACATTTATTGATTATAGTTTGCTTCAATTGTAGCTTAAAACACATTTGCTGCATACTCCAGGTCCTACACTCAGAGTACATAAACAATCATTTAATCATTTGCCACTGAGGATACCTCCACTCTAGATGAAGATCAAGCTTTCAATGAGAATTGCAAGTACGGATAATGTGGAGTAGCCTGATCCATGTAGTCTGTCTGGACAGACAACTCCAGTGAGTCTCACTCATCCCACACCTATATCTCCTACCCCAGCTATTACAACACCTCAGCCAATGGACATCTGCACTTCCTGTGCCCAAAGGAACATCTTCCCAATCTTGTGTCACCCCCACTCCTGGCTGCTGCTGTTGAGCAAGCAATGCCACCCCCACTTCCAGTTCAGCCAGGACCCTGTGGGATGGGTCACACTGGCTCAATGGCACAACGTAGTGGTAGTAGGGCACATGGGAGGGAATCTGTGGGTCAGCAAAGTGAGGCCACTAGGTTCACTGTCACCCAGACCAACATTGAGCACATCTTGGGATCCCTGCATTTGTCCCAAGACCTGATAGGCCAGGTCCCTACAGAGCTCTGGAACATTAAGTAGATGCAAAAGGAGCACAATGTAGAGATGCAGAATCTAAATTTTAATGTGAGCTCCATGCCTGAGATGAAGTTTGACCTTTATCAGTATTTGTGCTGGGCTTTCTGAGCAAATCTCCCCTTTTCTGTGGCCCTACAATATCTAGACCCACTATATCTGCCTCAGGGACAAAAAGGGAGACCCTGCCATTAGCAGAAACACCTATAACGACCTCAGCCCCTGCAACTGTGGAACCTGCCCCCCTCCTCAGGAAGAAACAGTCATCCAGACCACCAGGAGACGTTGGCAAGACGTCCACCACCAGCAGCAAGAGACGAAGAGCCTAATCTCCTCCAGTGTGTGACTACCATTCACATTCTGGACTAGATTCTGGACACATGTACCTTTTAGGTGCCAGTTGTATTTTGCACAGAAGACTTCAAACAATTTTGCCTCTAAAATAATAGTTCAATTGATCATGATTGACTCTTTTTTGGTTTTTCTTTTTGTTAACTTGTTTTGATCAGTTAATTTTTACCTCTAAAATAATATTTTCACCCACCCTGATTGATCTTTTTTATTTTTCCTGTTTCTAACCTTGTTGTTACCTTTTTCATCCTGTTTCAGTTCATTTTTGATGGTTATATAAATTCTAAAACCACAAAGTCCAGGACTTGTTGTTCCCAATTTTTTATTTCTTCCTTCCATCATTATATTTTAAGAAGCAAATAATCAAAAGATTTTTAGCCCAAAAATGTTTTATTGAGGTAATGTTTGTCCCATGTTAAAAAAGTAAAATATGACAAACATTACAAATCTTAATTAGGGTTGGGTGAATAACTCCATTCTGCCAGCAAAGTTCACAGAGTTTTCCCACTCTGTGCTCCACACGGAGTTCCAAAAAACTACTTGAAATGAGAAATATCACTGATTTTGTAGCATGAGAGAAACTCCTAGTGCTGAAAATCAGTGCGAACAGTGAGATCCATCCAAACACCAGTGCTCATGAAACTCTGAATAGCACGCCAGAGTTTTTCCAGCACTTTGCAGAGTTCCACATAGCAGATCTCTGCAAACTCCAACCAGGCCTAATCTTAATATATTAATTTCACACATTACTAAATAAGAATAGTTTGTCAAATGTAAGAAGTAATATTACACCATATGCATAAACAAAATAGCCTGTGTCACTTTTTTTTACACTTCCAGAGCTTGACACCATTAAAGAACGGGAAATAATCACATAAAACAGATTGAATAGGCAAACTATTATTGACTCATGTCATAAGTTGGAGCCAGACCTCCTGCTTCACAATAGGAATCCCACATCAATAACACTAATAGTAAAAATCATGGCAGTACACAATTTTGTGACCAAATGTTCCTTTCAATACTGTTAGAAATGGGGTCTTTGGTTGTCAGTCAGGTTACCCCCTGTCCAAGCAGGTACCCTCACTCTAGTCAGGGTAAAGGAGAATCCCTCTGAGTTAACCCCTCCTCGCCCCCTTGGTAGCTTGGCACGAGCAAGCAGGCTTAACTTCAGAAGAAAGGTGTAAATTACTTGTTCCAACACACACAATAACTCAGTGAAAACACTACAAAATGACACAACACAGGTTTAGGAAAATAGATAATATTTATCTAAACAAAACAAGACCAAAACTACAATAATCCAACATACACAAGTGAAGTTATGAATTTAAAAAGCAAAATAGTCTTAAATCCTCTAGAAAACACTGAGAACATGGGTAGCGTACAAAGGTGCCTGGGTAGCATCAAAATAAAGCTGCACAGACGAGTGTGCGTCAGAATAGGCCAGTTATACATTAATTTCTCACTCACAAATGAGAGGGTGCATCGTCCCTCCTACGGTCAGGTCAGCGTGCATCATTCCTTCTCTCTGGAAAAAGCCTACTTTCTAAAAGTGGCATTTTCCAACACACAATCTACAAAACAACTTCACTAAAAGATGTATTTGTAAATTGTGAGTTCAGAGGCCCCAAATTCCACATGTCTATCTGCTCTCAAAGGGAATCTGTGCTTTAATCATATTTAAAGTCAGCCCCCATGTTAACCTATGAGACAGATAGGCCTTGTAACAGTGAAAACCGAATTTGTCAGTATTTCACTGTCAGGACATATAAAACACATAAGTACTTGTCCCACCTTTAACATACCCTGCACCTTGCCCATAGGGCTACCTAGTGCCTACCTTATGGGTTCCTTATATACAGTATATAAAAAGGGAATGTTTAGGCATGGTAAGTGGGTACACTTGCCAAGTCAATTTGGCAGTTTAAAACTGCAATCACAGACACTGCAGTGGCATGTCTGAGCCATGTTTACAGGGCTACTAATGTGGGTGGCACAACCAGTGCTGCAGGCCCACTAGTAGCATTTGATTTACAGGCCCTGGGCACCTCTAGTTCACTTTACTAGGGACTTACTGGTAAATCAAATATGCCAATCATGGATATCCAATGTACACACACAATTTATACAGGTAACACTTAGACTTTATCACTGGTCACCAGGGGTAAATGTCCAGAGCATGCAAAACAGCAAAACCAGAGTCCAGAACACAGAAAAAACCTGGGAAGTAGAGGAAAAAAAGTTAGGAAGACTATGCCAGTGATGCCAAGTCTAGCAAATACACTGTGGCAGTAACTGTGGCATGTCACAAGAAACTTCAAGTGGTTTGCTAAAAATGTCCTTTTTACAATGAACAGATACATCAAAAGCTTCGTATTCTTAACACAAAATGTTGATTTTTGAAAATTTGCAGGGAGATGAGTATGATATAGGTCGACTTATATATGTGGTCAGAGCAAGTTAAGCAGCACATATTGCGCTTGGTGGCAACAGCCAACTGAAGAGAAAACAAGTATGATGCAATCTCATAAATGCCCGTTCAATCACTGTGCAAGTTGTCTTTGTATATGATGTGTACATCCAAAGTCTATGTGTTTTCACAGGATCAACCCATGTTCCCTTTGTGCTTTGCCAGCATATAACAGCAAATGTCACAACTTTGAAATGTCAAAATGAAGATGAAATGGTGAAGGATCCCAAAAAAGAATGGCAGAAAGAATACATTAATTTACATGACAAAATTGACAAATTACAAATGACAAACAATGAGGCCACATTTACTTAGAACAATCAAAGATAAACGTAAATGAACACAGTAGTCAATGTGTAAGAAATGTCATCAAAAAATATTTTTCTATGGAATTTCCTAAGCTACCCATTCCTAAAAACATGTTGTGCGGAGACTGATATGTTCTTTATCTTACAAGTTCTTAGGACATTAAATGTAACATTAGTTAAAGATATAATTACACTCATTTGAAGAAGTTGTCCTTGACATCTTGATGAATGTCAATTCCTTCATCTTTGCCAATGTCATCTTTCATTTGGCATTTCAAATTCCTTCACCAGTGGTTCATCATAGTCTCAATCCTCTGAATTGTATAGGATGTTTCTTTGCAGGGCGACATTGTGCAACATGTAGCAGGTAATGGTGATGTTGCACACCTTATCCGGTGAGTATAAAAGGGCTCCACAGGTTTTATCCAAATAGCAAAATCTGGCCTTTAGGATCCCAAAGGCCTGCTCCACTAGCCTCCATGTTCTTCCATGGGCCTCATTGAAGCTGACTTCTCCAGGTGTTGTCAGCCTTTGCTGTTAGGGTATTGGTCCTCAGTGTGCAGTATTGACCTCAGTTTATGTGGTGGTGGGTTCTATTCTTTTATGTGGACACTTATGATACTGTTTGTTGCTATTCATTAAAAATGTTTAATTGACAATTTTGGTCATTGTAGTCTTTAAATGTTTTATTTTTTGCAATATTACAACTGAGTATTGAGTATTGTCACATTACATCAATTTCGGTGGTGTCTAAAATGGATTCGCTCAAAACATTTGCTTTCTCTGATGACCAATTTTCCAAATTGAATGGACAAGAACACATTGGTGACTATCCAGTTGTGATGTTCAAGGTTCAGGGTGGTGTTTGCAAAGAGAACGGAATTGCATGCCAACATTATGTTAGAGTTCTTGAAGGCAGGTGCCATCCCTATGGGCGTCTGCATTAGGAATGTACCACGTCTCTTTGTTAAATCAGGAAGATTTTTAGAGAAATGTTCCCTCATATAAAATTGGTGCTCCAATGACTGGATGATTTTAATCATAGAAACTGCAAGAGAACCAGTCATTATCATCAACAAAGAGATTGAAGGATTTGAAAAAAAGCTGCAAAGATCCAGCATTTTGGAAGAGCAAATATAATACTTGAAGATGGTGATCATGAAATGGATTCTTACAAGGAGCATTTACTCAAGAAAAAACTGAGCGTAAGAAGGATATAAGATACTTTTCCCAAGAAAGGGTCTATCCTTATCTCGTGGAGGATTTCTACAGGGAGGAACCACACAGGGGAGGGCATATAGCTTCCAGTACAGCGTATAGACAGGGATTTACTTTTTCAGAAACCTCAGAATTCGACAGGAAGGGAGGGCTCAACAGATAAAACTGATTGAATGAAAAATATGATATAGAACCAAAAAGAGGAGGATTCTGGGGATGATATCAGAAAGACAGGTTTCATCACTTCCACCCGGATTAATCCCATCAATATCTACAGACTTGTCAACAGCAATATTGGAGACCATAAATACCTCTGCCTCCCCATATTCAGTTTGACCAATTTTACCAATAGAGTTCTTGCCAAAGGGTAGTCTTTTGTACTAAGCAATAGGATCATAAATTAGAACTGGTCAAGGTTCTCAATGTCTTCTTCCTTAGTCTCAGACTCAAAATGTTTTTTCATAATAAGGAATCAATATTAGACTACAACCTCTCTGGCTTAAAACTACCTTCTAATTTCATACCTAGTCTGAGAAAAGTTGGCCCAGAGGTTCAGATTTTTGAAAACTCAGTGCTGACTAAGAGCACTAAAATTCTCAAATTCATTCTGAACTAGTCCACAATCTCTCTGTAGAGCAATCTAATGCATTATCTGATTTGCAACACAAAGATTCTCTTACTGTCAAACCCTGTGATAATGGTGGGAAACTGTGCTTTTTGATTTTAACATTTTTATGAAAGCAAAATGAAAGAAATATTCTCCAACCCGGAACACTATTGTGATATTAGAGGGGACCCTACCAAAAAAGTATCTATACAAATTTAAAAGATCTGTGAGAGTCGTGCAGTTGAATATCTAACTAAGAATAGGAATACCTACAAGTGCAATGTCCCAACATACCTGTGATCTATGGGGTACCCAAGGCTCCCAAAGATACTCTCGAGCCCCCATTAAGGACCCATTGTATCCACGATCACCTCAGCAACTGAGCCTTTGTCAAAATATGTAGACACTTTTTTAAGGCCTCTTCTTACCAGATTTGCATCCTATGTCAAAGATGCAGGAGACTGATTTTAAGGGTAGAGGGCCTTTCTTTCAATTCCAGCCAGGAACTGCTAGTTACTATGCATATTGAGGCCCTCCACAATAACAAGCCTCAGAATGAGGCATTGGAAGCTGTCAAGTTAGCATTATGTCAAGAGGTTCCGGATAAACTCAATGAGTTTATCCTCCAATGCTTGTACATTGGCCTCAATGAGAACTACTTTGAATTTGATGGGAAAATCTACAAACAGATCAAGGGTGTCAGTATGGGGGTCATTTCTGTCCATAGTGTGGTGAACATCTACATGGGTCTATTTGAAATCAGATGTAACTACAACAAAGTGGCCCCGTTCTTTGAAAATAACAAGGGAAGGGCAAGATACATTGATGATATTTTTTCATCTGAGAATGCGAAGCATGCATTCTTAATGAATTTATCAGCTTGATCAATCTTTGTGATTGCAATCTCAAGTTTACCCCTAATATCAGCAGAACCAAAGCTGAGTTTCTAGACATTTGGATCTATGACAATAATGCACAGCTCCAAGTGTCCCTGTACACTGAGCCAACTGCACAAAACACTTTACTGCATTTTGAAAGCTTCCATCCTCACTACTAAGGCCAGAGTATAGCCTTAGGCCAATTCCTTCAGATTCTGAATCGTAGTAGAGTTCAAGAATACAATATAAATGCATCCAACCTCAAAGACAAATTCCTGAGCAGAGGGTATCCCAGAAGACTTGTTTGAGATGCATACAAGCAGGTCAATTATTTCCATCAAGAATGCATGTTTGAAAATCAAAGTAAAGAAAAGCAAGATAATTTAGTTTGTGTTGTCAGACTTTCTAATAACAATAACAAGATCAGACAGGTGATCAATGCCCAGTGGCATCTTTTAAACACCAGCGATTACAGTCTGAAACAACCAAAACCTATATTTGCCTTTAGATGCAAAACCAATTTACAGGATAAGTTAGTCAATGCTAGACCCAAGTACCAGACACAGTTTACCCAGCTGTCCATCATGGGTGGCAACCCTATTAAAGGTTCTCATCAGTGTTTCAATATGGTATTCCCCACTTCTTACCTATCAAAAAATGTCACCAGGGACCTACAGTACATACAGGTTTCAAGATGTTCCTTGTAGCTTTCACCATTCTCTGCTTGTTACTTGGTATCTGGAGTGATAACTAAATTGGAGTTTATTACTGAATACTTACTTTCTTATTCTGAGCTGTGGTATGGGCAGCTTTGATCATCTTTGCAATGGGACTCAATTCCAAGATGGCCCTTGTATAATATATAAAGCTTGATTTGCCTTTTTCTATTGTCCATGGAGTGAGAGTAGTCATAGTGACAGTCTTGCTTGTTCTTTGAGAATAGAACTGATGTTAACCCTTTCTTTGGATTTGTTAGGTTTTGTATTCCTTGTCAGTATCTGCTTCACAAATGTAGGTCAGCGTCCATACAACTAGTTGTATTTTCTCCCTTTCGATATCCCTGCCATCTTTCTGATGCATAGTGGGTTGATTCTGATTAGAGGTGGTCTCATGCCCCCATTGTTTACTTTGACATCTAGGAGAGTATTATTAGCTGGGTCTGTATTCACTTTGTGCTTCTTTGGAAAGTAGCAGGAATATTCACAGCCTCCATGGTGTGGATTTTTAAATTCCCTACCATGACCCTGTTGCATGTCAGTAGATTCTGAGACCCTTTGGTGCTGCGACCTTAGGTTTGACTTTTATTTTGCTTTAAGTCCTGTTATTTTGAGTTTAATAGTGTAGAATGGCATGTTGTAAAGTGTAGTGGCATAGACTGTAGTGGAATACAGTGGAGTGTGGTAATTAAACAGATCTAGCATGAAAGTGTGTTAACTGATGGAGGTATAATGTGTCAGGAATGTAGATTAATTGGTGTAAATAGTAACTTTTGGTAATATGTGTGAATAGTTTAAGTAGTGTTAAAGTTATCATTTAAAAAAAAAAATGCTTATTGATAGAGCCTACCCTAGTAATTTTGTAGTATACTGCTGTACAGGCACATAATGCAGCACTGTATGATTGGCTAATGGCTGTGTTTACCAAATGTAAAAAGCAGCCATGTCATTTTCAGCACATTTTGGCTGCGTTCTGTGTTTTGCTGCATTTTGGATTAGGGGTTTAGATTAGATAAGTAGTAGGTTTTATTGTTGTTCCCTACATATTACCACTTTCTTAAAATCGCAATAGGTAGAGAAATGTGTTTATCATTTTCTGTATATTTTTACAGTAGTTTGGGGAAAGCTGTACATTTGTTTAATGTTTTTTTAAAGTAGCACGGCAATTTCTAGGTGTTACTGTGGTACTCAGTAGAATATTTGTAAAGATTTGTTAAAAATAGAAAATACACCATAGTACGCTATGGGTCTCATTACGAGTCTGTAAACTATAAAAGTACAGATCTCCCCAGATCCCTCTCAAGTTGGGTAAGCTCCTTGACACTCCTTAACTGCCCTGCTGGGTTATGCTGTGTCATATTCCTCACCCTAACCATCCTGTCAGGCCAAAGTCATTGTATCTGCTATAAGAGCAGTATTTAATACAGAGGCAAAACTGGCAGACCTGCTGCAGGCAGGCTAATGCTCTTTGTCTTAATGAAACTTTAGGAAAGCAAAGTTTAACTTTCTGTATATTTAACAAAATACAATGTCATTATGAGATTGGATTTTTAATAAAAAATAAATAAAGTGGTTTAATACTTTTGATAGCTTATCCCAAACTCAAGTTATCAAAGGAAGTATTTTGTTTGCACTTGAGGTTGTCTCATAGGATCAGATAAAGTCATATGCAGTGAAAATAGCTCTTGAGAGCTAGTCACTGTAGGGGGATGCAAAATGAAATTCTAGGTACCCTTCTTTGTGGACTACAAGGTTTACCTAGATGTGACCTATTTAAAAAGTTGCTACGGGGTGATGTGTTCAATTGTTAAAAATGTGATTCTTTTGTGTAAATAAGGGTTATTTTTACAGGTTTGCATGCAGGTTTTAAACCTGCAACGGTTAAGCTACACATGTAGGCCTGAAGCCACGTATTACTTGTCAAGCTAATAAATTGCTACCTTTTGCATATTTTGAATATTTACTTTTGTATTTAAGATATCTATTGTTATGGGCAAATATTCTGTCACATCCATATATTTATGTTTGTTGTGAGGCTTCTGGGATCTTCTAAAAAATTGTTTTGGCAGAAACCTTTTTACTAAAGCGGAATTATAAGGAGAACGCGAGCAGAATCGTTTTGAACTGAATACTTGTGTGGTATCTTCCTCTTTTACCCTGTTATATGATGGGATATTCTTTAATGGAGGGGTTCTAGAATGCCGGGCTGAGGTAGAGGGTTGTCAGCGAGAGGAGGTCTGTGGCTTGGCCATTTGGAATAAACCTCTTCTCTTATCTACTTAGTTATGTCGTATTTTGACGCTTTCTTATGATGATGATGAGGATGGGATGCATTATTAATGCCCCAATGCGCCATGCTTATAGAGAGTGCTGTCACTGAAAATGGAATTGGAGGGACTTAACCAGATGTGAAGGCAGTGAGGTGTTTTGTCCTATTGGTGTATGATTTCTTCTCTGTGCACCCACTGAAGTATAGGTACTGTTTGAATATATTGCTTGCTAACATATGAGATAAATGGAGATACATTTTGGGCACCAAGATTGTTTCCTTTGCACTGTCTTCTCTTTTCCCAGTGCTGATGTATGCACATACGGGAAGAAATGAAATGAAAACCTGCATACACGTCTTGAACGTGTTGCTTGTGGCTTTTTGAGGAGGTATGCTTTTATTGGAATTTTCGTCTGTTTGAGGCATTTTCATCTGTTTGAGGCTGACTTTGGATTTCTTAGAGGAATGTATTTCCTCCTGGTCCCATCCGTACGTCTGCGCTGGTGTGCAGTGAGGACAGTTTTGGTGCATATACTGTGGGTGCTTGTGGCATTCACCTCAGCAACTTCGCGGAACCAGCTCCTTCAGTTTTTCTCTACTCATCTTGCCAGCAGTTAAAAGTTTTTCCAGTCATCACGCTGAATGATGTTTAATGACTGAGCCTCTGATCTGCACACACTTTTGCAACAGGAATTTAAGCACATCAAGATTGTTGCTGGTATATTTCACACAGTGAACCACATTTGTGTGCATTATTTTATGTAAAGTGATTCGCAAACTGAAACACAGTGACAACATTTCAGTAAACAATTACATTGGATGTACTTAACGTGTGATTATAATCATACTAACTCTTCTATTTTCAGTTGTTTGTAACAATTAACAAGACAAAAATGCAGACTGTAAAACCACCACCTTTCTTTGAATCCTGTCTAGGGGGCCCTCTGCTGAAATGGAGTTAGTGGGAAAAAAGTATTTAATACCTATGTGACTGTGTGTGGGACACATTTAGGATTAATATAGGTAGCCCTATGCCAAAATTATTTAGAAGATGAGGGGCGGAGCAAAATAGGAACAGCTTTACTGGGGACCCTAGACTAGGACTCACAGCTCCAAATGGCTGAGTCAGTGAAGATACTCCACCTTCCTTCTCTTTTTATGTCACAAATGGCAACTCACCAGTTGATTTTACTTGGGTCTCCCTATCACTTATGCAAATAGTACTCTCTTTTGAACTGGGCCTAAGGTCCAAAAGTGATAATCTACAGCAGGAAGTGGTCTTCACCCCTACTCCAGCAGTACATAAAGGCAACGTAAAACCTGCTGGCTCTGAATACCTGTGTCATCTAAAAAGAATGAAATGGACATCTGTCTCTTTAGGCTCCTTGGCCCAGGAAGTGGACTAGCATCTAAAACCCTCCCTAAGAACAGAAGGGTCACCCAATGATAAATGGAAGGCGTTTATTTATTTATACACCCAGCAATTTGCCAGAAATGTCAAATCTATTAGGAGCTCAATCCTGCCAGCTATAAGGAAGTTGCACACCTCACATAGCCTAAAACAGCTAAAGACTAAAGTCAGTCAAGCACTTTGGTTGGTCCATCTGTTTCCTGAACAAGAACATCATCTCACCAACCTGCGACAAGCAAAGCTAAAGCTGAAACAGGCTGTATTGGGAATCAGGAGGCAGCATACTGAGAAATTCTGGGCCAAATTTATCTGGGACATTAAACAAATAACTGCTAGCAAATTCTGGAACATGGTAAATGCCCTAAAGAATCCACGAGGCCCAGAATTGGATTCAAACATCTCGGAGGTGGATTGGGCATCCTTCTTGAAAGCTCACTTTCACCAAAACAAATATGAAAAGGATCATATTCCCCCCAGAGTCCCTGGTCGGCCCACCCAGACTGATGACCCAGATTCCCACAATGCCAGCAGTGCGGGTAGCGAACTCGACATCACCCAGGCAAGAATTCAACGACTAATAGCCAGAGGGAGAAAGATGGGAGTCCCCGGTCCAAATGGGGTACCTCAGGCGATCTATAAATTAGACCCACCCAAGTAGGCTGAAGTCATGGCCCCTCTCTTCAATCATGCCCTGGATGGTGAATCAATCCTGGAATCCTGGAGGGGATCCATATTCTTTCCAATTTACAAAGGAGGGTATAAATCACACCCTAGAAACTATCGACTGATCGCGCTTATTGACAACAAAGCAAAATATTCTGCTGGGGTTCTCCACGAACATCTGATCAACTGGGCTGGTCAAGAATCAATAATTCTCCCAAACCAAACTGGGTTGACCTTCAGCTCAGGTACGGATATCAACATTATGGGGGTCATTCTGACCCCGGCGGGCGCCGCCCGCCGCCCGCCGGGCGGAGACCGCCAGAAGACCGCACCGCGGTCAAATGACCGCGGCGGTCTTTCTGACTTGCCCGCTGGGCCGGCGGGTGACCGCCAAAAGGCCGCCCGCCGGCCCAGCGGGAAAGACCCAGCAACGATGAAGCCGGCTCCGAATGGAGCCGGCGGAGTTGCTGGGGTGCGACGGGTGCAGTGGCACCCGCCGCGATTTTCAGTGTCTGCAAAGCAGACACTGAAAATCATTAGGGGGCCCTGTTAGGGGGCCCCTGCACTGCCCATGCCAGGGGCCCCACGACACCCGTTCCCGCCATCCTGTTCCTGGCGGTAACAACCGCCAGGAACAGGGTGGCCGGAAGGGGGTCGGAATCCCCATGGCGGCGCTGCAAGCAGCGCCGCCACGGAGGATTCCCTGGGCCAGGGGAAAACCGCAGGAAACCGCTGCTTCCCCTTTTCTGACCGCGGCTTTACCGCCGCGGTCAGAATGGCCCAGGAAGCACCGCCAGCCTGTTGGCGGTGCTTCTGTGGTCGTTGGCCCTGGTGGTCGGTGACCGCCAGGGTCAGAATGACCCCCTATGGCTCTATCTCTCAAAGTCAATTTCTCAATAGCTGCAAATGTTCCACTCGATCTCTGCTTTATTGACTTCAAAGCATCATTTGACAGCATCAATCAAAGTAGGCTCTGGGGAAAACGGAGCTGGCAAATTGCACTGCAGCTTTTGAAAGCCATTGAGAACCTGTACACCAGTACATGGGTTAGGGTCAAACTGGGCAATGGATCAAATATATCCAGGAGGATCCCAATGACCAGTGACCTAAAACAGGGCTGGGTCTTGACCCCCACTTTATTCAACCTCTTCATGGCCGATTTCTCAACAGCAGTCTCTTCCATAAACTTCCATGTTCCACAACTGGGGATGAAGCAACTGTCAAATCTCCTATATGTGGACGATGTCGTACTAATCAGCAGAACAAGGGTAGGCATACAACGTCTCTTAAAAGCCATGAAAGATTACTTTCTTAACAATGGCCTGCAAATTAACCATAAAAAGACCAAAATCATGATCCTAGGTAAGGGATCCTGGGGGGCGGGTGGGCGCAACCTCGGGATTAAGTTGGAGCAAGCTGGAAGAAACAGCTGCTTGGATGACTGTTATGTCTCCTTTCTCAAACACAAAGAAGAAATAAGACACAAAGGGGGAGCTCTGGACAATGTCAACCAAATTAAATAAATATAAGCTTAGTTCACTGTTAGAAGTTGCAAGAGCTAAGGTGGTTCCTATGTTAGCCTATGGAAGTGTTGCACTTCGTGGCAGAGACTCCAAGGTCCTGGATGATACCATAGTGAGTATACACAGACAAATGTACAGGCTTCTAAGTTACACATCTCCTGCACAGGTGAGGCTGGAGTTCGGTCTACTCAACCCATCTCTAGTAAGGAGTGCAGTTTATATCAACTTTTTCCACAGAATGAGAAGTGTGGCCAGGAACACTATAAACTATAATATATAGGAGGAAATAACATTGAAGCCCTGTTCCCCAGCAAAAAATTATCTTGACACCTGAATAATGCAGCTTGACATCGAGAGGTTATGGCCATCGGCGCTCAACCACAAGCTATTTAAATCATTAACCCAAAAAGCAACAAAACATCTGTCACTAATTAAAGATAAGGCAACCTTCAAGAAAAGGCACCATGTCTGGCTAGTTATCAAAAGCTACAATAACCTAGCCCCTCAGCCTTACCTGGGAGAAGACCTTAAAAGGAAGTACTTGCTTTATCGTCTGGGGGTCTTCCCAGTGGGCAGACACGAGAGCCCATGGCGCCGGCTGACAAAAGATGAGCCCTGCCGGCTCTGCGGGTTAGCATCCAAAACTGTGCCCCACATGTTCTGCCTATTCAACAGGGCCCTGAGGTATCGTCGTAGGCTTCTGCACCTGCTATGGGTGCATCTGGTGGTCCGCACATGGAGCCAATCAAAAAGTAATAGCCCAAATGGTGAGCTATCTGGAGGGAGAGGAGCATGCCCAGCCTGATACAACTACTCAAGAACAAAAGACATAGGCCTCTGCTCCCTGCCAGGGTGCTATAACAACAACACCACAGCACTAAATGGTATTTACACTTTCTTGACATATGTGCACTTTATGACTCGGTGTTTGCCCAGCGGTGATCTAATTTTTTAATTAGTATGCAAGTGATGGCCTCTCAGTACCAGAGCAGGAGCTCTCTGCATTCTAAGAACTGGAGGCTATTTTAGAGGTCCTATTTTTGATGGGTAAATTGTGGCTCTATTTGAATTTTAGTGTAAAGGTTTCAACTAACTGAGCACTTAATAATGTTATGTGTTCATTCATATTAGAGTAGTATTGTTTTGCTAAAAGGTCACAGAGGGAGGGAGAATGGGTTGTAGATTTTGTTTCAGCGATTTGCAAGCCTACTGCTGCATATAAGTTCAGTGGAGCACATGTTTATATGTGTCAAAGAAACAAAAAGAGATGCAGGGTCTAAAGATGCTGAGGAAAAACATATCGTAAGTGTTGTTGAAGAAATAAGTTCATGTTAGACCTGTCAGTCTTAGGGTGGTCTTCCTCCAGATCTTTCACATTTACCCTCTACTTTTTGTTGAAATGTGTTTTTGTAGGCTCCAGTACTCTGTGTCATTTACCACTGCTAACCAGTATTAAAGAGTTAAAGTGTTTTTGTCTCTTCCTTAAACATAGTAAAATTGGCTTACACCTGATCTGCATATTTAATTTTCTTATTAATTCCTTGTAAAATTGTATACCATATAACCAGGACCTGAAAAGTAAAAGCTAGAAGGGGCCTGCAGCATTTATTGTGCCACCCACTTAAGTAGACCATTGAAAATCGTCCCAGGTCTGCCATGGCAGCCTGAGTGCAGTTTTAAACTGCCAGTTTGACTTGGCAATATAACTCCCTTTCAAAGCCATAAACTCCAGTTTTATTCCATTTACGTCACCCTTAAGGTACGGCCATGGTAGCGCATAGGGCATGGTGCATTGTAATTAAATGTTTTAAACTGCCATATTTGACTTGGCAATATAGCCTCCTTGCCAAGCCTTAAACTTCACTTTTATTGCATATACATCACCCTAAGATAGGCCCAAGGTAGCCCATAGGGCAGGGTGCATTGTCATTAAAAGGTCAAACATGTACCAGGTGTGCCTGCAGGGGTCATCACTGGCAAGATGGGGGGCAAAGCTGGGAACAGCCCTTTTTGCAATTGAATATTGCAATTGAATACACTGTGTTCTGCCTTCACACACATGACTTGTCACCCAACCAATGTTCATACAGCCAGCTTGAAGCCAGGGCAGAGGAAGCAGGAAATGTTAAACACTTCAAAAGGAATTCTCTAGATACTTGTCCAACTTCAAAGAAGACACCAGATATGAAAATTAGAACCTCAAACCCACTCTTCAGTTCATTTCTGGAACTGTGGAAGGACTCTTAGAGATCCGCCTTCTTCTACAGCCTTCTGTGAATTCCACAAGGCTATGTTTCTGTACTTAGAAGGACTGCTTTGCTGCCTGGAGCTTGGACTGTTCCCTCAGATGCATGCCATGATTTTTTAGTCCTTTTCTGCTGCTGAATTCAGGGCTATCAAAGTGACGCTGAGTGCTAGTTGGCTGGCCTCCTGATCATAGTCTCCGGGACAGAAAAGGCTCAAACTATCTTGAACTCACACCTGGTCCTAGCCCGAGTGAATCATAACCCCACAAGTAAGCCCCTTCAGTCCTGGCCCTTTGTGGTAGTGCTTAAGGTGACCAGGTAGCCAAAAACCAAAACTTGGGTCAATGAACATTTTTGACCAAAACTATTGTGAAAACCGAAGGAGATTTGGACCAGCCTGCTCATCTATATGCCCATAGTATATAGCAGGTCTGCGTGACATCACAGCATTTCCCAATGTTTTCTTCTCTGCAGCAGCAAACCTTGATCATTAGTCCGAACATAGAAATCTTCACTGCAACTTCATCCTGTGGCTTCCAATCGACTACACTTCCAAGGACTCTGCCTGCAGCCTTGCCCCGCTGAACCTTCTCGGAATATTTTTCCCAAAATTTCTTCTATGTCCGAAGGTAAGCACTGATCAGGCCGAATACACTATTTTTATCCATCTCTACTCCATCAAAGTCAGCCATATTTTTTACTTTGACCCAGTCTTGCGTGACTAGATGTCTGTGGTTGGCTCTTTGATGTTTCATGCACTAATTTTTACCTTAAACTTTAAAAAGTCAGAACTCCTGTTCTACTAATTGGATTTTTGTTTTGCTGTCACATATTTTATTAAAATGTAATTTATTTTTGCAAAGTGGTGTGATTGTTTGTGTATTTATTCACATTACCCTGTTTGTGTGCTGCATAAATACTTTGCACATTTTCTCTAAGTTAAGCCTCACTGCTTCTGTGCCAAGCAACCAGAGGGTTAAGCATAGGTTAATTTAGTTATTTTTGTTGTTCACCTTGGCAAGCATTGTGGCAGTGGCTTGAGGAGGGTGAACACCCCACTAAATCAGCATCTAGAGTTCTCATATCAGATCTAATCAAATGCAATGAATAAAGTTCAAAGGAAAGTGTTATTGGTGTGATCAAGAAGGGCACACAGCATACTTTGAGGAATATCCTGCAGTAAAAACCACATGGTACAGATGTGGGAAGAAAGGTCACTATATGGCATTTTGTAGGAGTTACAAAATACTAAAAGAAAAACATTTAAAGCAGTCAAAGAAATGTGTAATCAGGTCGTTAAACAAATGAGTAACAATAACACAGGAAATCCTAAAGGCAAAGGGCCTGATAAAGGTCTTGTCAGAAGGAAATGCTTCTTCTCAAAGGTGATAGATATGCCATCCGCCAAATTACTATCCTATTATATCCTGTAGGGATCGTAGTACGTCGGAAGGATATCCAGCATGTTTGTGACTGGATATTCCCTCCACCAACACCTAAATGAGGCCGAAAATAATGATTGAGGTCAGAGAAGTAGAAGCCATGTTTGACTCTTGTTCAAGGTTGACTATTATTTCAGATAATAATTTCAGAGAAATGTTTGATGTGAACAAGAAACTCAATAAAATGGATGTACAACCTTGAGGATGTGGGGGGCAACCTATAAAAATAAAGGGTTTCTCCTCGGGGAAGACTGAATATAAAAATAGGTTAACTGTCTTCAAGATATTTGTATCTGAGAGAGAGGATAATATATTAGGCTGGCCAGTACAGAAGGACTTAGGGATATATCTCAATCCCAATTGTTGGACCTGGCTTTTTTTTACAGGGTCATTCCCAATCTTTTTGCCTCCTTCCTCCTATTTTCCCTGACCTGTTTTTGTTGGCTTTAGAACTCTGGGCACTTTACCACTAACCAGTGCTAAAGTGCACATGCTCTCTGTGTAGATTGTACTGTTGATTAGTTTATCCATGATTGGCATATTTGATTTACTGGTAAGTCCCTAGTAAAGTGCACTAGAGGTGCTCAGGGCTTGTAAATCAAATGCTACTAGTGGGCGTGCAGCACTGGATGTGCCACCCACATAAGTAGCCCTGTAATCATGTCTCAGACCTGCCACTGCAGTGTCTGTGTGTGCAGTTTTTAAACTGTAAATTCCACTTGGCAAGTGTCCCAACTTGCCAGGCCTAACACTTCCCTTTTCCTTCATATAAGACGCAACCCTAAGGTAGGCCCTAAGTAGCCCCATGGGCGGGGTGCAGTGTATGGTTAAGGTAGGACATATACTAATGTGTTTTATATGTCCTTACAGTGAAATACTGCCACATTCGGTTTTCACTGTTGCAAGGCCTATCTCTCTCATAGGTTAACCTGGGGGCTGCCTTTAAACATAATTAAAGCATAGATTCCCTTTGGGAGCAGATAGATATGTGGTGTTTGGGACCTCTGAACTCACAATTTAAAAATACATCTTTTCGTAAAGTTGATTTTAAGATTATGGGGGTTATTCTAACTTTGGAGGTGGTGTTAATCCGTCCCAAAAGTGACGGATTTACCACCAGCCGTATTACGAGTCCATTATATCCTATGGAACTCGTAATACGGCTGGTGGTATATCCGTCACTTTACCGTCACTTTTGGGACGGATTAACACTCCTCCAAAGTTAGAATAACCCCCTATGTGTTTGAAAATGACACTTTTAGAAAGTGGGCATTTCCTTGCTTGAACCATTTTTGTGACTCTGCCTGTTTGTGGATTCCCTGTCTGGGTTAGTCTGACAGTTGAGCTGTTTGCACTTCTCTCCAGACAGTGACACAAAGGGGGCTGGGTTGTAGCCTGCATAGTCTGATGAGCCATCTGTGGTAGGAGGGAGAGGGGGAGTGGTCATTTGCACCTGAAAGGGTTGTGCCTGCCCTCACACAATGCAGACTCCAACCCCTTGGTCTGTGCCTGGGGCCTAGCATGAGCTAGGCAGGATTTCACAAACAAGTGAGACTTTCCTTTGAAGTAAGCCTACTTCAAAGGCCAAAATAGGTATAATAAGAGCACCCAAAACTACAGACTTTAAGAACTAACATTGCTGGCAGTGGTGGGGAAGGACTTGTATTTGTGCAGTGACATACAATAGCTAAGTGTTCACTACCTACCCATAGCTGAAGGTCAACTTGATTTTTTATCTTTTTCTGCAATTTCATTTTTCTACCTGACGTAGTTTAACTAAAATCCTCACTCAACATGTCTCTGGCTGGGTCTTAAGTAAGAAATTAAGATTTTGATCTAGCCATGTGAAGGAGGCTGGCCTGGTTTGTACTGGGTACCTTGGGTACTTTCACCTTATACCAAGTCCAGTTATCCCTTATTAGTGAAATGTAGTAGTGTTATAGCAGCTTAGGCTAATAGAGGTAGCTATAGCAGAGCAGCTTAGGCTGAACTAGGAGACATGCAAAGCTCATGCAATACCACTTATAGTTACACAGTACTTATACACAAGTAAAGACAATGCTCAGTGTAACCAAAAATAAAGGTGCAGGTTTCCTTAGGACACACTACACCTCGTGATTGGGATTTTGCACCAACCAACCAAGTCTGTGAACAACAACTGCTGGATTCCTGGACCTGAAGACATGCAAAGGAAGGGGACCAAGTCCAGAAGTCAAAATAAGTTCCAGGAAGGGCAGGAGCTCCTGCCAACCCAGAAGAGGGTGCAAAAGAAGAGTCCCTGGTTAGTCAAAGACTGCAGGAATGGACCCTAGGAAGATGCCAGCATGTTCCTGCATGATGCAAAGGATGTCCCACGATGTGAAGATGGTTGCAGACGTGATTTAGTGTGGGAAGTCGCCAACAAGCCTTGGTTACGAAAAAAGTGCGTTTTGCATCAAAATGGCGCTGGATGGACCCAGGAGGGACCTGGGGGCCTCAACTCTGTGTGAGGAGGAAGAGGGGTGTCTCAGAACTTTAGAGAGCCTTCAGGATGCCAGCCAGCCCCCCCAGGAGTCCCAGGACGCAGGGACAAAGGAGGTGCAAAACACGGTTAATGCAGCACAACAAAGGAAGGTCCCACGCCGCCGGAGAACAACTCAGCAAGTTGCGCGTCACAGGATGGAGTGCTGGGGATCTGGGCCAGGATGTGCATGAAGGAATCTTGCAAATAGTGCTCATGAGGTGAAGAAGATGCAGTACACAGGGGTGCCGTTGCTCTCTGGGAAAGCAAGGTCTTACCTCCTCCAAATTGCGTCAGCAGGACCTCAGGACAGTCTATGTGGATGAAGTCCACCCTCTGTGTCCTTCGGAGCATTCGTGTTGCTGTGAGAGGAGTCCAAGGGTACCGGTCGTCATCTTGGAAGCTTCCGGCTGGAGCAGGGGAGTGACTCCGTCACCCCACAGGAGATTTCTCCGGTCCTTCTGGTGCAGGATGAAGACAGGGAGTCCCCAGAGCGTGCACACTGTAGAAACAGTTGCAGTTGCTGACTTGGAGCTAAGGTTGCAGAAGAAAAGTATCCCTTGTGGATACTTTGTTGCAGTTACAGTGGTTCCTGGAGCAGGCTGCGGTTGATCTGTGATCAGAGGATGATGAAGTAGTTGCAGAGGATTCCTGAAGGAAACTTGCAAGCAGAATCTGAAGGGAACCCACGGGGGAGACCCTAAATAGCCCTGAGAGGGGGACTGGCTACCTTATCAGGTATGGACCTATCAGGAGCGGTCTCTGATGTCACCTGCTGGCACTGGCTACTCAGAGCCCTCCAGAGTGTCCCCCACACCTTGCAAAGCAAGATGGCTGAAGTCTGGGACACCAGCACTGGGGTGGTGATGGACAGGGGAGTGGTCACTTCCCTTTGTCCAGTTTCACGCCACAGCAGGGGGCAAGGGGTCCCTGAACCGGTGTAGGCTGGTTTGTGCAAGGAGGGCACCATCTGTGCCATTCAAAGCATTTCCAGAGGCTGGGGGAGTCTACCCCTTCCCAGCCTGTAACACCTATTTCCAAAGGGAGAGGGTGTAACACCCTGTTCTCAGAGGAAATGCTTTGTTCTGCCTTCCTGGGACTGGGCTGCTCAGACCCCAGGAGGGCAGAACCATGTCTGTGAGGTGGTAGCAGCTGTAGCTGCAGTGCAAGCCTCAGAGAGCTGGTTTGGCAGTACTGGGGGTCCATGGTGGAGCCCCCAGGATGCATGGAATTGGCTCCCCAATACCAAATTTGGAATGGGGGGACAATTCCATGTTCTTAGACATGTTACATGGCCATATTCGGAGTTACCATTGTGACGCTACATATAGGTATTGACCAATATGCGGTGCATGCATGTAATGGCATCCCCACACTCACAAACTCCTGGGAAATGGCCCTGAACTATGTGGAGGCACCTTTGCTAGTGCAAGGATGCCCTCACACTTAGTGACTTTGCACCTAACCTTCAGCAAGTGAATGTTAGACATATAGGTGACTTATAAGTTACTTAAATGCAGTGAAAATGGCTGTCAAATAGTGTGTGCACTATTTCACGCAGGCTGCAATGGCAGTCCTGTGTAAGGGTTTGTCTGTGCTCCTTATGGGTAGAAAAAGAAATGCTGCAGCCCATATGGATCTCTTTGAACCCCAATGGCCTGGGTACCTAGGTAAAATATGCTAGGGACATATACGGGGGGTCCAATGTGCCAATTGAAATTGGAAAATGAAGTCACTAGCCGACAGTGACAAATTTAAAAGCAGAGAGGGCATAAACACTGAGGTTATGATTAGCAGAGCCTCAGTGACACAGTCAAGCACTATACAGACACACACATTAGGCTATAAACTATGAGTACTGGGGTCCTGACCAGCAGGATCCCAGTGAGACAGGTAAAAACATACTGACATACAGGTAAAAATGGGGTAACATGCCAAGGAAGATGGTACTTTCCTACACCATGCTGGAGACCTACACTGTTAAGCAGCTGAAAGGGTTCTGCAAAGATATGGGAGTACCCACTTAAGGTGCCTCCAGAAAGGAGGAATTTCGAATAGCACTGAGGGCCTGGGCAGAAGCCCAGTCAGAGGAGGAGATAGAGGGTTCGGAGGATTGCCCCTCAGTGGAGGATGTTACCCCTGTAATTGTGCTCCCTGCCAAACCAGGGAGCAGTGTCTCTGACTGTGGCCTGACCACTGAGGAAAGGAGAGAGGAATTAGAGTTTCAGTTACAGTTGGCAAAGTGAAACATGGAAGCAGAGGAAAGAAAAGCTGAAAGAGCAGCCAAACAAGCTGAGGATGAGACAGCCTTGTCTGAGAAGAAACTTTTGTTGGCTCAGGAACTGAGTCGCAAGGAGCTGGATATTAAGGCAAGACAGTCTGAGTCCAGCAGTGATGGTGGCAGCATACATGCAGGACCTGTTGAGCAGAGAAAGGTTCATATACCCAAAAATGTTGTTTAAGTTATGTGGTGGGAGATGACATTGATAAGTTGTTGGGTGCCTATGAAGTTGCACTAAGTTGTATGGGACCTGTGAGGAGCAATGGGGGAAGGAGGGGTTGTGTTTTCATGTACCAGTAGTGGGGAGGGACACACTCCTTACATTTGTTCCACATGATCAGAATGTCTATGCATCCATGAAAGCCGCTTTACTGGCCAAGTTTGGGCTGACCCCTGAAAAATACCATCAGAGGTTTAGGGACAGCACCAAACTTTCCACACAGACTTGGGTAGACTATTTTGATTTCTCCAATAAGGCACTGAATGGATGGGTGTGGGGCAGAAAAGTGAATGAATACAAAGGATCTTATGATTTGATTCTGAGAGAGCATATACTCTGTTTTTGTTTTACAAAGTTGTGCCAGCACTTAGTAGACAGTAAACTGACTGATCCTAGGAAGCTTGCTGAGGAGGTGGACCTCTGGGTTAGCACCAGATTGTCCAAAAAGGTATATGGGGGACACCCACAAAGGTAGTCAGGGTTCCCAACATAAGAAAGAGGGAGGAGAAAAACTTAAAGATAAGGAACTCTCAAAAGGCCCCCAAAACAATTCCCAAGGGGGGGGGGAGTGGTAACCATTCCTCATCTAAGTTTGGGAAGAAACCAGGGTTCTTCAATAAGAAGATAGGGAAGTTCATCCCCAAATGCTTAGAGTGCTACCAGCATGGACACTCTAAGGGTGACTCCCAGTGTTCCAAGAGAGCACAGCCTACCACTGGAGGGCAGACACCTGAGATGGTTCATGTAGTGCTCGGGTAGAGACACTCCCAGTTAGCTTTAGGGGGCAGATAGAGGTGTCCATAGTATCCCTGGGAGATAAGGAGATAGTGCTCGAAAGCCCACATGCCTGCCAATAGTTCCAATTATAGGCAATGGGTCACCATTGACGGGCAAAGGGTGAAGGCTCTGCATGACATAGGAGCCAGACTACTGTCAAGGGTCAGCTGGTGTCAGCAGAGCAGATAGTCCCTAATACATTCCACTAGGTCATAGTCGCTGACAATTGTGAGAGTCACCTATCAGTGGCTCTGGTTCCCTTTTAGTGGGGGGGTTTCTGGTACTCTAAAAGTAGCTGTGACTCCTGCCATGCCTGTAGATTGTCTGTTAGGCAATGATCTTGAGCATAGTGCCTGGAAAGAGGTAGAGCTCAGATCCCACCTGGAGATGTCAGGGTTGCCTGAGTGGGTCTGCATGACCACACGGTCTATGGCTGCTCGGGAAGGGAGTCAAGGGAGTCTGGAGCCTGGAACAATGGCCCAGACAGCTGCACAGAGGAAGGACAAGGGGCGTGGGAAACCCACCTCAGATATTCCCATGGTGGTGGAAGAGGTCCCAGAGGAGGAGGCCTCTGAGCCAACTGGAGAGGATATTGCTGACCTGGGCAACCTGCCTGAACTTGCTGGCTGGCAAGTAGAGGGTGGGCCAACCAGGGCAGAAATCTGCAAGGCTCAGAAAGAATGCCCTACCCTTGAGGGTCTGAGGCGACAGGCCGCAGCCCAAGCAGCTGGTGAAGCCTCTGGCGATCACCACATCTACTGGGAGAATGATCTCCTTTACAGTGAGCCTAATAAACCGCCCATTGGGGCAGCATGTGTGCTGGAGGTCCTCCAATGTTACCTGTTCTTCCACTGGCTCTGGCTCACGACATCCCCCTGGCCTGAAATTTGGGCCAAGACAAGACCTTTGCCAGGCTTGTCACCCACTTCCATTGGCCTAGAATGCGGGTAGCCTCAGATAGTTTCTGCAGGGCCTGCCCCACCTTCCAGGCTAGTGGGAAGACAGGGAAAGGGCTTAAGGCCCTCCTGATCCCACTCCCCGTTGTTGTCACCCCCTTTGAAAGGGTGGTCATTGACGTCATTGGTCCCGAAGACCCCAAAACTGCCTTGGGCAACAGGTTTATCCTGGTTTTGGTGGACCATGCCACCCACTATCCAGAGGCAATCCCTCTGAGAACAATGACTGCACCGGTGGTGACCATAGCCCTGATGGGAATATTTACCTGTGTGTGGTTCCCAAAGGAGGTTTTGTCTGACATAGGCACAGACTTCATGTCAGCGTACATGAAGTCCATGTGGGATGAGTGTGGGGTGACCTACCAGTTTTCCAACTCTTATCATCCTCAATCCAATGGGCGTGTTGAGAGATTCAACAAGACCCTCAAAGGCATGATCACCGGCCTGCCTGAGGCCACGAGGCATAATTTGGACGTCCTCTTGCCATGCCTTCTCTTTGCTCACAGGGAGGTGCCCCAGAAAGGTGTGAGATTCAGCCCCTTTGAGCTTCTCTATGGTCACCCTGTCAGGGAACTAAGCATAGTGGAAGAAGGCAGGGAGAAAGCTCCCAAGACACCTCGCCAGGATGGGGTCAGTTACATGCTGGCCCTCTGCAACCAAACCCAATGATTCTGGAAGCAGGCCAAAAGTAACATTGAGGCCAGTCAAGAGGTGATGAAGGAGTGGTATGACCGGAAGGCCAATCTGGTTGAATTCTCACCTGGAGACAAGGTTTGGGTAATGGAGCAAGTAGCGTCTAGAGCTCACCAGGACCGCTTGGCTGGCCCATTTGAGATAAAGGAACGGAAGGGGGAGGCCACTTACCTAGTGGACCTCAAAAGCCCTAGACACCCTCTAAGGGTTCTCCACCACAACCGACTCAAGCCTCATTTTGAGAGGTCTGAGGTCAGTATGCTCCTTGTGACAGATGAGGGCATGGAAGAGGACAGTGAACCTCTCCCTGACCTTCTTTCTGCCAAAGAAGGTGATGGGTCAGTGGAGGGTGTCAAGCTCTCTGACTCCCTGACTCTAGATCGGAGAGGAGACTGCTACAAGTGTTTGGAGCAGTTCTCTTCCCTGTTTTCCCTTACTCCTGGACTCACCCACTTGTGTGTCCGCGATATTGACATGGGAGACAGTCCCCCTTTAAAGAACAAAATGTACAGGTTGTCAGATAAGTTGAAGGTCAGCATCAAGGAGGAAGTTGCCAAGATGCTGGCCCTAGGGATTATTGAGAAGTTCAGCAGTCCCTGGGCCAGCCCTGTGGTGCTGGTACCCAAGGCTGCTGCACCTGGAGCCGGGCCAGAACTCCGGTTCTGTGTGGACTACCGGGGTCTCAACTCAGTCACACGGAAAGACGCTCACCCCATCCCCCGAGCTGATGAGCTCGTAGATATACTAGGCGCTACCAATTTCCTCAGTACTTTTGATCTTGATTAGGATACTGGCAGATCGCCTTGACTGAGGGGGCTAAAGATAGATCTGTATTTGCCATACCTGAGGGCCATTACCAATTCCCGGTGATGCCCTTTGGGTTGAAAAATGCCCTCTACTTTCCAACGGTTGGTCAACGGGGTCCTAGTAGGCAAGGATATCTTCTGCTCAGTCTACCTAGATGACATAGCCATCTATAGTTCCAGCTAGGAGGAACACCTGCTCCACCTCAAGGAGGTGCTTCAGGATCTGCAACAGTCAGGCCTGACCATCAAGTCTAGTAAGTGCAAGATTGGGCAGGATTCTGTGGTGTACTTGGGACACCTAGTAGGTGGTGGCAAGGTGCAGCCACTCCAGGCCAAGATTGAAACTATTGAGGCCTGGAAATCACCTAGAACACAGACAGAAGTGAGAGCCTTCTTAAGCCTCACTGGATAATACCGTAGGTTTGTCAAGGGCTATGGATCCATGGTGACACCCTTGACAGAACTTACTTCCAAAAAGAAGCCTAGGTTGGTGAATTGAACAAAGGCTTGTCAAAAAGCCTTTGACTCCCTGAAGGAAGAGATGTGCACGGCCCCCGTTCTCAAGGCCCCTGACTATTCCCAGTAATCTATTGTGCAGACAGACGCTTCAGAGCATGGCATAGGGGATGTTCTAGCACAGCTAAATGAGGAGGGCCTAGACCAACCAGTAGCCTTTATTAGCCAGACACTATTACCACAGAAACAGAGGTGGAGTGCTATTGAGAGAGAAGCATTTGCTGTGGTCTCAGCACTGAAGAAGCTGAGACCATACCTGTTTGGGACTCACTTCCGGGTTAAGACAGACCACAGGCCCCTCAGATGGCAAATGCAGATGAGGGGTGAGAATCTTAAACTCTTGAGGTGGTCCATTTCCCTGCAGGGGATAGACTTTATGGTGGAGCATCACCCGGGGATTGACCACGCCAACGTTGATGGTCTGTCCAGATACATCCGCCTTAGCAATGAGAGCTCCCAGGAGGTAGGGTGGCTCTCTCCACTTTCAGCTGGGGGGAACACATGTTAGACCTGACAGCCTTAGGGTGGTCACTCCCTAACGTTTTGCCTGCCTCCCTCCACTTTTTAGATTCTGTATTTGCTGGTTTTAAGACTCTGCACACTTTACCACTGCTAACCAGTGCTAAAGTGCATATGCTCTCTCCCTTTAAACATGATAACATTGGATCCTACCCAATTGGATTATTTACTTTACTTATAAGTTCCTAGTAAAGTGTACTATATGTGCCCAGGGCCTTTAGATTAAATGCTACTAGTGGGCCTGTAGCATTGATTGTGCAACCAACTTAAGTAGCTCCCTAATCCTTGTCTCAGGCCTGCCATTGCAAGGCCTGTGTGTGCAGTTTCACTGCCAATTCGACTTGGCATTTAAAAGTGCTTGCCAAGCCTAAAACTCCCCTTTTTCTACATATAAGTCACCCCTAAGGTTTGCCATAGGTAACCCATAGGGCATGGTGCTGTGTAGGCAAAAGGCAGGGCATGTACCTGTGTTGTTTACAAGTCCTGGTAGTGTAAAACTCCTAAATTAGTTGTTACACTGCTGTGAGGCCTGCTCCCTTGATAGGCTAACATTGGTGCTACCCTCATATACTGTTTGAGTGGTAGCTGCTTAACTGAGGGGAGTAAGGAGGTCATATTTAGTATGGCCAGAATGGTGATACAAAATCCTGTTGACTGGTGAAGTTGAATTTAATATTTCTATTTTAGAAATGCCACTTTTAGAAAGGGAACATTTCTCTGCACTGAATTCATTCTGTGCCTTACAATCCATGTTGTGCTGGGTTCAGTTGACAGCTCCCTTGTGCATTTACTCAGCCACACCCCAAACATAGGATACTCAGCCTCACTTGCACACATCTGCATTTGGAATGGGTCTTCCTGGGGTGGGATGGTGGAGGGCCTGACACTTGCATGTCAAAGGACTGTAGACTGCTCTCACACAAAGGACTGCCACACTCGTTACTGGGACCCTGGCAGACAGGATTGAAATGAAAGGGGACCTTGTATACTTCTAAGCCACTCTTTGAAGTCTCCCCCACTTCAATGATACATTTGGGTATTTGAACAGGGCCTCTGCCCCTACCAACTCAGACACTTCCTGGAGAAGAGAACCTGAACCTGCAACCTGCAAAGATGAGCTGCCTGGCTGACCAAAGGACTCACCTGACTGCTTTCTATGAAGAACTGCTGCCTTGCTGTTGCCCTGCTGCCTCGCTGCTCTCTGGCTGTGGTGAAGAAGTGCTCTCCAAGGGCATGGATAGAGCTTGCCTCCTTTTCCCTGAAGTCTCAGGACCAAAAAGACTTAGGAGGTCATTCCAACCGCGAAGGGCGGCGGTAGCCGCCCGCCTTGCGGGAACCGCTGAATGACCGCACCGAGGTTAAAAGACCGCGGCGGCCATTCTGGCTTTTCCGCTGGGCCGGCGGGCGACCGCCAAAAGGCCGCCCGCCGGCCCAAAGGGAAAGACCCAGCAACGATGAAGCCGGCTCCGAATGGAGCCGGTGGAGTTGTTGGGGTGCGACGGGTGCAGTGGCACCCGTCGCGATTTTCAGTGTATGCAAAGCAGACACTGAAAATCATTATGGGGCCCTGTTAGGGGGCCCCTGCACTGCCCATGCCAGTGGCATGGGCAGTGCAGGGGCCCCCAGGGGCCCCACAACACCCGTTCCCGCCATCCTGTTCCTGGCGGTAACAACCGCCAGGAACAGGGTTGTGGGAAGGGGGTCGGAATCCCCATGGCGGCGCTGCAAGCAGCGCCGCCATGGAGGATTCCCTGGGCCAGGGGAAAACCAGCGGGAAACCGCCGGTTCCCCTTTTCTGACCGCGGCTTTACCGCCGCGGTCAGAATGGCCCAGGAAGCACCGCCAGCCTGTTGGCGGTGCTTCCGCGGTCGTTGGCCCTGGCGGTCGGTGACCGCCAGGGTCAGAATGACCCCCTTAATCTCTACAAGAAGGATTCCTTGTGCTGTGAAAATGGACGCACAGCCTGCCAGAAACGACTCACAGCCTGCATCGCGCTGAAAAACCCACACCCCGAACCGGAAAACGCAGCCTGACTTTGCAACGAGGAAATCGATGCAGCGGCAGCGTAGTGACCGGAAATTTGTCGCACAGCCCACTGGATCAATGCACAACCGAGACGGAACAACGCAGCCCGACTTCCAGAAAGGACTCAACGCAGCGCCTGTTGTGCGGTAGAAATTTCCATGCAACTCCCACCAGATCGACGCAGCCCCTGTGACTTCATCCTGTCAGTGACAGAAATACACGCATCATCCCCGGGGTGTCCGAAAACCCCGTAACCTGAAGAGGATCCACGACCGAGTGCCAGAAATCGACGCACAGCTGTCCCTGCATGGAAACAAAACAACGCATCGCCATGTGCGGCCTGAGAAATCGACGCACACCTCCCTGATTTCCATGCATCTACTCCTCTGCGGTTCTTTGTGGAGATTTTGAACGCAATCCAGGTACTTTGAGCTTGCAAGAGACATTTATTGATTTAAGAGACTAAAGACACTTTATATAATTTTACAGTGATAATTTCATCATATAGTTATTGCATTTTAATCATTGTGACCTGCATCTTATCAGATAAATATTATATATTTTTCTAAACACTGTGTGATGTATTTTTGTGGTGCTTTTCTGTGTTATTGCATGATTTATTGCACAAATAATTTACACATTGCCTTCTGAGTTAACCCTGACTGCTCAGTGCGAAGCTACCAGAGGGTGGACACAGGATAATTTGGATTGTGTGTGACTTACCCTGACTAGAGTGAGGGTCCTTGCTTGGAAAGGGGGTAACCTGAATGCCAACCAAAGACCCCATTTCTAACAGTCCCTCATTTTGACTTCGGTGGTCTTTTTAAAAGACTGCTGAAGCCACTGCAGCCAGCAGACCGCCAATGTTGGTGGTCTGCTGACTGCCATATTAGGAGTCATTGGAGAACTTCCCCCCAATTATGGGCAGAAGTTTAACTCCGAAAAGATGGCTGCATCACCAGCACCGCCACAGCAGCAAGACTCCGCCCTCCATATTGCTATTAGGGCATGGCGGAGTCTTGCTGGCGTGGTGGTGCAGGCGATGAAAGACCCCCAGGACCCATCCCCTCCCGGACGACCTCCTCGACGAAGAAGGTAAGTGATTGTCCAAAAGAGTGGGTGGGGAGTGTTGGGTGCATGTGTGTGGTGTGTGCGTGTGTGTGTCTTCGAATGGAGGTGTATGAGTGCATGTTTGTGAACAAGTGAGTGGGGGTGTCTGTGTGCAAGTGTTCAGATGAGGGGGTTTGTATGTGTGAGTGCGGGTGTGTAAATTGATGTGTACGGTTGGGGAGTTTTTGTGGGTGCGTATATGCGGTGCAGGGGTGTTGTCTGTGTGTGCGTGTTTGCATTTGTGAGTGTGTGAGTGCGAGTATGCGGAGGGGTGTAGTATGAGTGCGAGTATACGGAGGGGGGGAGGGGGTGAATGTGTGTATGTGACAGAATGTGAATGTTTGTGTGCATGTATATGCACGTGAATGGGGGGGTGTGTCTGCATGTATGCGAGTGAGTGAGGGTGTGTGTCTGTATGTATGAGAGTGAGTGGGGTTGTTTGTGTGAATATATTCCAAGGGGTGTGTATGTGAATGCATGCGTGCATGAAGGGGTGGGGGTGTTTGTAAGTGTGGGGGCGTGTCTGCATGTGTGTGGATGTGTGGAGGTGCTTGTGCCGGAGACAAGAATGGGGATTACTGTCGCCAGGTGTGTTTCCGCCAGGGTTTTCATGGCTGGGTGACCGCCACAGAAAGCCTGGTGGCCTGTTGCCATGTTGGAGGTGTTCACCGCCGGCCTGGGTGGTGGGACCAAACTGGCTGGGTAGGTGGTGTTGTGGAGGTTTGGTTTCTGCCAAACTCCACAACTTAGAAAACACAATGCGTGGCAACTCTCTCAATAATGACAATTATTTACAAATGTTCAACAATACATAATCCAAATTACACAAAGGTTTAGAACAGCAAGTTAGACATTAAACCCACCATAGTGTTAACGAAATGGCTTCATCATATACAAAAAATGAAGTTGAATAACAATCGAAAATTACAACAAAATATATTGAAATCATTTTTAATGTTTAAATACAGTTGTTTGCAGATTAATGACAAATTCTCTGCCTGAAATTATAATTTTGATACAATTATTGCAGATTGGTGAAAAAATCCTCTGCCAATGTTTAAATACAGTTGTTGCAGATTAATGACAAATTCTCTGCCTGAAATTATAATTTTGATACAATTATTGCAGATTGGTGAAAAAATCCTCTGCCAACACGTGTTTCGTCAGGGAAGTCTCCTTTTAAAATCCCAAACGACTTCTTCAGGGCTATAATTCATAAACACAAAACAGCAAATAATAAGAACCAAAATGCTCCAAAATCATCACTAAAATGTGATAGGGGAACCCAGAAACACCAGTGTCTCTGCCATAGCCAAAGCCAGAATAGTAAGTGCAGAAGGAAATATGTGATGCATGCACAACGCTACAGTGATTTTGTCCAAGTGCTCATCTAGCAAAAACCCATAACGGTGATATGCTAGTTCTCAATCAATAGGCATCAAATGTGACCCCTCAAAGCCTCCAGTCTCCAGAAATAAATCACCCTACGCGCTGCCAAAAAACCAAACTTCCTACTGAAATGTAGGAAGGAAGGAAAAAACGAAACTCAATAATTACCTTTTAATTGGACCAATCTCTGAAATTTCATGTAAGCCAGCTGTTATTTGCAATAGTGGTCATGGTTATTGCGATCTAAGATCAAGAACAAAAAAAGGAAGAGATGGAAAAAGGCCAAACGACCTGTTAAAATTTGTCTGCCTCCAAATATGCCATAAAAACTCCCAATGAATTATCGTCACATTGAAAATTACAATCAAAGCACAAGAAAGATACCTTTGTCCAAAATCAATAAGGAGATAAAGTAAACCCGTCTGTTTGATTTAGCTGAAACGAAGTCAGAGAGAAAAAAAAGGGAGTCTAAATAACACGTAAATAACGTGCTATCACTCACTAATGACATACACAGTCACTCAAGAGAAACGATATATCCCACGTTTCAGAAACTTACCTTTAAAGTAAAGACGATGCCGTAAGTCTGGCCGTATGCATAGCGTTATCGGTACGGGACAGCCACAACGCGAGTGCGTGTCTCCTCGTTAGTCAGTGATCAAACCAGGAAGTAAATACACTTCCGGGACCAGCGTCACAACGAAGAAACCGCAAAATAAAAAAAGGACTAATCCGAAGCCAGTGAAAGAGCAATTGTCAACTACAAGAAGGACGGAAGAAGGGGTTAAATATTCAACACGCCCAACGAACCTAATTAGACACTATGGGGCAACGTGAAACGGTGGAGTCTCCTCAATTCACATGAATTCACAACACCAAAAGTTAGTAAACACCACTAGAAACTGGAAAACACAATCTTGTATCAGGTGAGCAGGTGAGGGACCACGATTACGCTGGAACATGGAACCCAAAAATCAGTTGTCAATGAGAGCTGGAAGAAGTTTAAATGTCTTGATAAATAATTATAAGAGAATGAAGATCTAGACTTCCACATAGAGAACTATGCGTATTTTGAAAGTGGCCGATAGGAGAATTTTGTCTCATGGTTAACAGATAAAAATCCATCCTAGGTGTGGAATGGATTTGCATGCCACTAGAAATATAACAGGACAAAATACAAATATCAAAACACCAAAGTACTGTTGAGCATGCAACAATCAATGTTACACAATTCACACTTGTATTGAATAAGAAACTTTACAATCAATAATAGAATTGCAGGACATCAAAAAACACCATTTAGTGATAGTACTATTTAGTGAGAGCAGAACATGTCAATCCCCCAAAAAGAACTCTAATTCCCTGTCAGAATTAAGGCCTAATTCGACGGCCCTAAGTCTCATGATCCAGAGAGCTTCTTTCTTACGCAATGCTAATTCTCTGTTGCCACCCCTCGGATCCTTAGGGATATGTTCTATTCCAAAAAATATAAAGCTTCTATGTGTAGTTTGCGAAACACAATCAGCCATATGTGCTACCAAGGGATATCTCACATCGTTATTCTTGAGTGCTCGAACGTGTTCTCCAATTCTAATTTTGAGTTGGCGTATTGTACTTCCTACGTAAATCTTGAGACATTTACAACGTATAATATAAACTACATGAGTAGTATTGCAATTAATCAATGTGTTGATATTGAATTGTTTGCCACCCTCACAAAATTCACTAATGTTGTGGCATGCCCAACGGCATACCCCACAGCAACCACACTTGAAAAAAACAGTCAGTTTTGTGGAAAGCCATGTTTTGATAGTGGGGCTGGTGGAGAAACTAGGGCATAGAATACGCTTTAAATTCCTGCCCCGCCTGTAAGTAGTTGAAACTCTAACAGGTAATATATCTCTGGTAGACTCATCCTGTAGCAACATTTTCCAGTGTTTCCTCATGAATCTCTCAAGGATCAAAGATGCATCATTATAATCAGTTATGAATCTTATCCTATTTGAGCCGTCTGCAACCGGTTGGCATTCTTTGGTTTTCAAGATGTCGCCTCTTGTGAGAAGTAATGCTCTAGATTTTGCTCTCTTAATCAACTTCTTCGAGCAGCCATGTGTAACAAATCTTTTACCCATATCTTCTATCTGGTGCCAGAAATCCTCATCTCGGCTACAATTGCGCCTTGCTCTCACCATTTCCGCAAAAGGAATGGAAGCTATTTGGTGTCTAGGATGTGAGCTGCTAGCATGTAAGATGGAGTTACAAGCTGTTGTCTTACGAAAAAGTTTACTCTGGATTTTGCCCCCCGCAACAAAAATCTCCACATCCAAAAATTCAATGCTAACTGCACTAAACTGATATGTGAATTTGATATTCATGGTATTAGAGTTTAAAAAACTACAGAATTCAACTAATTTTTGTTCTCCACCAGTCCATAGTAAAAAACAATCATCTATGTAGCGTCCCCAGAACAGGATATAAGTTTGCCATTGAACAGATAAAGGGCCCCATATCCAATTGTGTTCAAACCATCCCATGAAAAGATTTGCATAGGAGGGGGAGAACTTTGAACCCATGGCTACACCTTGCTTTTGTAGGAACCAAACATTGCTAAATAGGAAATAGTTGTTGGTAAGAATAATATTCGTCATTTCAAGTAGCATCTCCGTGTGTGCCCAGAGACTGGCTGATCTTTTATTGAGGAAGAACCTAACGGCTTCTTGTCCTAACTCATGATTAATACAGGTGTATAAGGAGACCACATCTAATGTCACTAATAGCATATTGTCTTCCCATTCAACATCATTCAATAAACTCAGAATATGTGTGGTATCTTTTATAAATGAGGGTAGATTATAAACTATGGGTTGCAGAAAGCAGTCCACAAATTCTGAAAGTCTTTCTGTAGGACCTAGAATACCTGAGACAATTGGTCTACCAGGTGGAAAAGGCAGGCCCTTATGTACCTTGGGTAAAGTGTACAGGCATGGATATCTAGGTTGATCTACTTTCAAATACAAGTACTCATCCCTATTAAGTAATCCTTTGTCCACCCAGGCACGTAGCTTGCTGTTGATTTCATGGGCCAGCCTGTGAATTGGATTGCCCTGAATTGCCTCATAGCATGTTATGTCCTGCAATTGTGAAGAAATCTCATTATCATAATCACTCCTATTCATGAGAACCACATTCCTTCCTTTATCTGCCTGTTTGATAATAATATCCTTTTCTTGTTTGAGTGCTTTGAGTGCGTCTAGTTCCTCTGAATTTAAATTGTTTGTGAAATGTTTATAATTATTCTTGGCAAGGTATTTATCGTAGTCTTGGCAGGCCAATTCAAAGAATCTGTCGAAACAATTAAGACTCCAAGATCTTGGTGTCCAACATGATTTTTTCTTGAGGCCACTTGGAGTGCTGATATGAGAATCTATATCCAAGTTTTGTAGCAGCTTTGATAAGGTCTCTGGATCTTGATCTCTTTCGGCTAGAGATAAGATCAGTGCTGTGTCATGTACCTCTTCAATGGATAGAGTATTCAAGGGAGATGTAACCTGATTGGATGTAGCACTCTCCACTGGATGTAGAGGAAAATATTTTAAAAGCTTAAGTTTACGAACAAACTTGAAAAGGTCAATCTTGGATTTACATGGGTCTCCAAATGATTTAGGGCAGAAATTAAGTCCTCTCGACAACAAACTTTTGGCTCCTGTAGTTAGCTCAATTTTAGAAAAATTAATGACATTAATGGATGAGGATTCAGTTAAGCCTATATCCTCTTGTCTCGAGATCTTGTTACAACTCCACCTCGGTCTTTTGAATTAACAACTCCACAACTTGTGATGTGGTGGTCTGTACCGCCGGGTCCCTGGCAGTAATACCGCCATGGCAAGGCTGGCGGTGTGATTACTGCCAGCCTCATATTGTGGCCTTTGATTTGGCCTCTGATTACCTCCAGCTGTGGGGAAACCCTGACTTTTGAGAGTTAATTACATTCATAACATCTATGGGAGCCTTTAAATGTAAGTGTATGGCATGTGGACTTGTTTCAGCTTCATCTGTATTCTGTATTTCTTTTTGCTAGAATCAATCACTGTCTATTATCACAATCGGTCTCATTACAACTTTGGCGGGCTTCTTAGAAGACCACCAAAGCTGCTGCAGCCAGGATACTGCCAGTGCTAGTGGTATGCTGGCTGCCATATTAGGAGTTTTCTGCTGGGCCAGCGGGCCAAAAGAGTGTTTCTGCCCCCCGGCCCAGCAGAAAACTCACCACAACATTGACGCCGGCTCGTAATCGACAGCACCTTCACGCATTTCATTGCCTGTAATTTATACAGTGAAATACGGACAGGGCTGTACATGGGGGGCCCTGCACTGCCCATTCCATGTGCATGGACAGTGCAGGGGTCCCTACGGGGCCCCAGATTGCCCCTATCAACCGACCTTTGCATGACAGTGAGACCGTCAATCAAAGGCTTGCAGAAAGGGGACTCGCAATCACTGTCAGGACATGTAAAACACATCAGTACATGTCCTACCTTTAACATACACTGCATCCTGCTCATTGAGCTACCTAGAGCCTACCTTAGGGGAAGGTTTGGGCCTGGCAATTGGGTACACTTGCCAGGTCAAATTGGCGTTGCAAGACTATATACACAAACACTGCAGTGGCAGGTCTGAGCCATGTTTACAGGACTACTCATGTGGGTGGCACAATCAGTGCTGCAGGCCCACTAGTAGCAATTGATTTACAGGCCCTGGGCACCTCTAGTGCACTTTACTTGGGACTTACTAGTGAATCAAATATGCCAATCATGGATAAACCAATCACCAATACAATTTAGACAGAGAGCATATTCACTTTAGCACCGGTTAGCAGTGGTAAAGTGCCCAGAGTCCTAGAGCCAACAAAAACTGGTCCGAAAAAATAGGAGGAAAGAAGCAAAAAGTTTGGGAGTGACTGTGCAAAAAGGGCCAGGTCCAACAGTGGGTAAGTACCTCATTACTTTTCTACCTAATTCTGTACAGCCTGTGTCCAGCTAATCATTATAAGCATTTGCATAACAAAAGTACCCCTAATGCACCATAGGTGTATAGAGGTATTGAGCACATTATAAATCTTTGTACTGAAAAGTAACTCTGTGTGCAGGTAAAAGTCGACTTGTGTTTATTATGTTCTACACAAGGATTTTGGTACTGCAGAAAAGCTTTCAAGCAGGGCACAGATTCTACATACTATATACTAGGTATTGTAAACATCCTTGAGTTATTAGACCGACTTATCTCAACTTGACAATTTCTACTTAACATAGAAGAGTTTGTGCTCCAAGTACTAATCTATATACATGTGCCTGTTTTGCTCTAGTAGATGGGTTATCTGTAAAGCTCTGTTACTGTCATGGGTTTGATGTTGATGCAGGTAAAGACAATCCATAGTAGGGCATTAGTTAGGATACAGAGCTTGGGAATCTGGAGGAACTTAGTTGTATACAGATTGAACAGCGTGTCCATGACAAGAAACACTTTCATCTATGGTTCATAGTCAACATTAACTCGGCTACCCAGGAAGTGTATGGTATTGGTCAAAGTTACAAATAACACAAGCTTGCTTTACCTATGGGACTTGTATGTATGATAGGAGTAGAGACGCTTCATATTATTCTGAACTACTTTGCACTTACTGTCATAGCTCTAATGAAAAACCAGTTTATAGAGCAATGGGTACTTGGATGATGTCATCAATTATATAATTTGAGATGTCATCAGTGATGTCATAAATTATGTCATAGAACATGTCATGAGTGATGTGATATGTGAGGACATAAGCAGTGCATGACTGGGGCACAAGTATAAATGGTGAATTTCTGTGTTTTTTAGTTCAAATGTCAATATTATCACTGACAAATTCACTTAAATATAATGTTACTTTAACCTGTGTTTTCTTCAGAGAATTTTTAAGGTTCTCTTTAAACAAAAAAGGAACTTTTTATCGCAACTAACTACAACGTTATTTTAACCTTGAGTGAATTGCTGGAGTTTTTTAAAGTAAAGTAATATTTAATTACCCTATGTAAATCCATTCCTGCTGTGCCTGTTCAAAGGCCTTGCACACCGAGGGATTAGCTGCAGGGCCTGGCCTGTGGCCAGACCTTGTGTGCAACCCCCCAAAGACAACTAACCTCACATTGCACACAGCCTTTGGCCTTGTGGGGCCGATGGTTGGCAACAGGGCCTAGCCCTGTGGATCTTATCCCCCAGAGCCTTTTGTCTTTATAAGGGAGGTGGGCCAACTAGCCCCCTCCTTGAACCTATTATGACCCAGTGGACCCCATCCCCAAGGGCCTTTTTGTGAAGGGGAAGAGGGCTGCGGGGCCCCCTCCCCAAACCTAATATGGGCCAAAGAACCCTATCACCCTGGGACATATATACTTTCAACGGAGAGGATCCAAGTGGCCTCCCCCCCTGAGCCTCATCAGGCCCTGGGGACCCCATCCCCCAGGGCTTTATTTATTTTAAGTGGAGGGGGGCACATGGTCCACCTCCTTGAGACTTGTTAGGCTTGGGGACCTACTGTCTCAGTGCCACTGATTTAAGTAAAGGGAGAAGGGCCACACAGTCCACCTCCCCAAGCTTCTTCAGTCCCTGGGTACCCCTTCACCCAGGGCATATGTTAAAGGGGGGGTCCCCACTCCCTGAAATATAATGTTACTTTAACCTGTGTTTTCTTCAGAGAATTTTTAAGGTTCTCCTTAAACAAAAAAGGAACTTTTTATCGCAACTAACTACAACGTTATTTTAACCTTGAGTGAATTGCTAGAGTTTTTTAAAGTAAAGTAATATTTAATTACCCTATGTAAATCCATTCCTGCTGTGCCTGTTCAAAGGCCTTGCACACCGAGGGATTAGCTGCAGGGCCTGGCCTGTGGCCAGACCTTGTGTGCAACCCCCCAAAGACAACTAACCTCACATTGCACACAGCCTTTGGCCTTGTGGGGCCGATGGTTGGCAACAGGGCCTAGCCCTGTGGATCTTATCCCCCAGAGCCTTTTGTCTTTATAAGGGAGGTGGGCCAACTAGCCCCCTCCCTGAACCTATTATGGCCCAGTGGACCCCATCCCCAAGGGCCTTTTTGTGAAAGGGAAGAGGGCTGCGGGGCCCCCTCCCCAAACCTAATATGGGCCAAAGAACCCTATCACCCTGGGACATATATACTTTAAACGGAGAGGATCCAAGTGGCCTCCCCCCCTGAGCCTCATCAGGCCCTGGGGACCCCATCCCCCAGGGCCTTATTTATTTTAAGTGGAGGGGGGCACATGGTCCACCTCCTTGAGACTTGTTAGGCTTGGGGACCTACTGTCTCAGTGCCACTAATTTAAGTAAAGGGAGAAGGGCCACACAGTCCACCTCCCCAAGCTTCTTTAGTCCCTGGGGACCCCTTCACCCAGGGCATATGTTAAAAGGGGGGGCCCCACTCCCTGAATCTCAGAAGGCCCTGGGAAGTCCACACCTGGGGCTGAAGCTTTACAAAATCGGGAGGCCACCCACACAGCCCTCCACCCAAGCCTCTAAAGGCCATTAAGAGCCCACCCCAGGAGCTCACATCATTCAAAATAGGGGAATTGGTGGGCAGTCTCCTTCCCTGAGCCTCTACAGGCCCCAGGAAGCCGTCCTCTTGCCAAACTTTACAAAATTGGTAGGGGGCATAACAGCCCCCCTTCCCAAGCTTCTAAAAGGCCCAGAGAGCCCACCTGGAGGACCAACATTATTTATAATAGGAAGGGGGTCAGTGCAGCTCCCTGAGTCGCTAACTACCCCGGTGACCCCATCCCCCAAGTTGGCACCATACTCTTTTTTGGGCCACGGGCCCCTGCCATCTCCTTGAATGCAGTGGGAGCCGGCACTGCTCCCACTTGCATACTGCAGCTACTAATGCTGCTCTATGTGGGCGGGAGCCAAATTTTTATCTGTTTCCCTGCCTGCATCAATGCGGGCAGGGAAACCGATCAAAAGTAAGCTACCACCAGGTGGGAGCATTTGTAAAGCTCCCACCCACTGGGAGCAGACTTGGTGTTTGCTCCCCGTTGGTTGAATTTTCAAAAATGCATTTTCCCTGCCCGCCACTGGGGTAAGGGAAACCACTATGTCCCAGGGCTGGAGTCCCCGGGACATAGCTACAGAGTCGGCCCCAGGGGCCAATAATGACTCCCTTAAAGTAGTCAGCTCTGGGGTAGGCTACCTGGGGCCTTTAATGGATAGGGGAGGAGAGTTGTGCTACCCCCTCCCCATTTTGTTAAATTTCAGCACTGGGTTTTGGCTCGCTGGGGCCTCTGGAGGCACAGGGATGGAGGCTGCTTGGCTTACCTTCCCCATATAAAGTAATTTCAGTACCAGGGGTGAGCTTCCTGGGGCCTCTAGAGTCTCAGGGACAGGGGCCATGCAACCCCCCTGTAATGATATCTGTATTTAACCACTGCTGCATCTTGACCACTGACTCCTTTTTGTTCTTAACTTAACTTCAAACACCGTCACATTGGTGATGGAGGTATTTTTCCTTGCACAACTTATGCAACATGTTTTTCGATCATGTTTTCACTGTTTGTGCTCTTTCTCACCAAGGTCAGGTACATACGATGGATGAGTGAGGGTAAGATAATGTTGTACCAGAAGAATGTTTATAATACGGTAGGGAACATCTCGGTCTTGGGAGCACACCTTGGTATGTGGCCAAATCTCTAACGTGCTCTTTCAACACAGACTGTTATGGCCAGCGTTTGAACAACTACTCACAATATTGAAGGGGGGAGTTTCTAGAATTCTCCTCTCTAGCTTGTTTAATGTATTTAAGATTTAATCTGATGACTGGAATTAGAGATCGAACTCCTTGCAGGAAAGGGATGCCTTTGCCTTGTTCTTTCCCATCTAGGGTAGTACTCTCTTTCAGCAGTTGTCTGGGTCCCCGACTTGAAGTTGGCAAAGAGATGATGTGTTTACTTCGCCCAGTGGTGATGCATTTTTAATTCCTATTTTTAGCTTTGCATTGTGAATGGATATATAATCACTGTCTATACAGAAATGTAATCCATGATTAAAGTAGTGTATTTTCATTGTTTGTTTCTGTGATCATTATTATTCTACTGCTGTGAACATTTTTGGAAGGCTATTCATTTTGCTGCATTTGACCTGCATGATTCCTCTATTTGAACCTTAAACACTGCTTTAATAAATGAATTACTCGGATTAGGAGCTCTGCATTTTTGGAATTCCTTTTATTTGTGTTTCCTCTCAGTCTGAAGTAGAAGCAAAACACCCCCTCTGCATATAAGCAAATGTTTGTCCCGGGGTGGGCTCCAAGGGGCCTCTGGAGGCTTGGAGTGGGAGCAATGCAGCCACCTTGTCCTTTATGAATTCAGCCCAAGGGAGATGGACTTGCTGGGGCATAAAAATAATAAATGTGTCCAGGCCTCCATTTGTTTTTTCTTTTGAGATGTCACCAGTGATATCATAAATGATGTCATAGAACATGTCATGAGTGATGTTAAATGTGAGATCTTACGCAGTGCATTGCTTGAGCACAAGTAATATTTATTGCTGCTAACTGGAACTGGTGAATTTCTGTGTTTTTAGTTGAAAACTTTAACGTGAGAACATCACCTATAACGTTACTTATACATTTGTATTTTCAGTGAATTTTCAAGGTTTTTAAAAAATATTGAAAACAGATGTTTTTATTAGACCTAACTATTACATTACTTTAACCTTTGGGTTTTTCAGTGACGATAGATAGATATTATGTAAATGATAATATATCAAAATGTTTTGTATGTGACTAACAAGATTTCTTAGAGAAGCTATTGTGTGGTGTGGAAGAAATCTGTTTACTCAAGTGGAGTTACAAGGAAAACGTTTTCAAGTAAATACTTGTTGGACCTTCCTCTCTTCCATGGAATGTGCAATGTGATGAACTATTCTTTCATGGAGGGTTTCTGTTGTGCTGAGGTAGAGGGTTTAGGGTTGGAGGAGAGCTTGCTGAGCTGTGCTGGGGCATTTGCGTTTCCTCACATCTACTCGGTTCCCCTGACGTTTTTAGGGCGTTCTTGCAATACTGTTCCTAGCTTTATCATCACTGCTTTATTTGTAGTAAAATGAAGTGCCTGGTTCCTTCTATGGGTCACATCGGCTTGCACCACCTATTGCTCCTGCCAGCACTGCTAATGCCAGTAACACCACAATAATGGCCTGGGCAGTATGTATTTTAAAGTGTATTTTGCTTTGTTAACCACTTTGATGTGATGCTTACCTCAAACTCAGACGGGCTTTGCCACCATGTGGTCGCTGCAATAAGTGCCGTGGTAAGTGTCAGTGCCAAGCATTCTCAAACACTGGCTCAAATTAGCACTGGTTGTCAACTACTGCATTTAGGGGAAACGTGCCCTTCTAAATTGCTAATAGAGAGACGTTATCTTTCTAGGTTTACGCTGCAAAAATATATATTTTCCATGTGTTGTGAAGGGTGACTGTCGGACTTTTATCAAATTTTACCGGGTAACAATGTCTTTCCTCTAGTTTTAACTTATGTTTGGTTAAAAAGGCGAATTATTTTTTCTGGTCTAAAGGCCTCCCGAGCAAGCAAAAAGTCCATTAGGTGGACAGAGAGCATGAAAATAATAGCTATTTACGGTAACCTAGATTTCAGCAAGCTCGTCTTTTATTAATTATATGAAGTGAACTTCTCATATTAGACAACACGTCACCTTATGTCAATTTCAACATAAGGAATGTATTCCAGTTCAATAATTTAGTTTGCCTACTGACTGCAGTGCAGTATACTTTAGCTCTCGGTTGGAAACTCAATCCTTCGTGGATTAATACGCCGGCAGTTATAAGCATGTATATTAAGCTACAAAATCCTGGAAAATCCAGATGTGACCTGACAGAATAAATTAAGGTACTGTATTGGAAATTAAGTCCGTGCTACTAAGTCACTTAACATTTACATTTCGTCAGGCGTAATGTACCGTGCAACCGAGTTTACGTTTATTAACTGAGAAAGCATCGGGAATTGTTCTTTAGGATAAGGGTGAAATAAAATGCATAATGCTCAGAGCACCACAGTATGCGGTTCACGACTCATTTACAAAATGTTTTTGCATTTAAAAGTACTCAGTTTGCTGTTGATGGCTCGGAGCTGCAAATAGACCCAGCGAGAGCCTCTGCAGTCAACTTCATAATCATTACAAGCCCAGGCAAACATTTGAGTCTCATTGCTAAAGTCATCCGGGATATAAATGAAGGTTCGTTCAGGTGGACATTGCTGTTTCCACAAAGCAATGATTCCGCTTCACTCTTTTAAACGAGACTTACTTATTATTCCACTCATGTTTTTAAGCCACGTCCAAGGAAGTTCATATAGCAAAGTGCTGCATCAGGACACGGGTTAGATCCAAACTGTTTAATTAAACACAGCATTTTACTTTCATTCTAAGTGAGGAATACACAATTTGTTGTTTCTAAAGATTTATAAATGCTTGAATATCGCGTGGTATCACCTACATTATATATAATTAAATATAATTAAATATAGGTCATGAGCATACGTGGTGAAAATTAATAATGCACCACTGCAACACATCCTAAGTATATTTTGTGAAGAATGCATAGCGTCCTCTCCAGCTGGGAGCATGTAAAGAACTAGCCACACAAGGAGTTCTTTAACAACCATCTTGATTTATTCCTCAGGGAGATCACACACTACACTGCATTCTGCACCTTAATACATCCCAGTAAGTTAGTAATTCCTTTATTGAGTGTGCCTTAGAACCGTGAGGGTCCTAGCACACCTAGAGCCTTATTACGAATGTGGCAGTCCAAGGACGGCCACGCTCACAGTGAAGATCAGAGCGCTGCAACTTTGGCGGTTCGACTGCCATATTACGACAATTGCGGTGGGACCACCAGGGGACCGCCAGCCCCACCGGCCTTAGTAGTTCACAGTGGCATAACGGCAGACTTAGTTGTACTTAGCCAGGGCGATGCCGAACTCGGTGCCGCCTGGCTGATTTCATCTCCCCTTACCACCATCATTTCCATGTGGGTCTGACCACCATGGAAAGGCTGGCAGTAAAGGTGTGTTGGGGGACACTGCTCATTCCGAGGTGCTGGTTGACCCCCTCTGTTCTACGGTGCCCCTCTGTGCTACGTCCTTCTGTGCTATGGTATAGGACTTGGCTCCATTAAGGAGCCGAGTCCTATACTGTAGCACTGTTCCCGCCGGAATGACCGATGGGAGCGCTCTATTACAGTGTTCCAGCCGGTCAGCCCGGTGGGAGCATTGTAATAGGGCAGGGGGGTGCCACCGATATGACCGTGGCTTCCTCTCCGCGGCATTGCCAGTGGCCTGGTCCAACCGCCAATGTTATAATGAGGTCCTAAGTCTCAAGACACTATAGAATGCATTTAGAATTTATTTTTAATAAAAGAGACTTTGAAACTGTTCCTGCAGCAAGTATTTCACATTTCCCATAAGTATATTAGGAAAAACTACGGGTGAAATAAACACATAAACATACATCAGTTCAATGTTAGTTCTATGCTTCTGCACTGGGCACATGCTTCTAATGACTCCTAAACACAACCTACGTTATAAGCAACACTCCTGAACCCAACTTTCCCAATCACAAATTTATAAAAACAGCTAACTGAGCACACATTCATACACTTGTGTAGACAGTACCTCTATGTAACCAAACACAATACATCTTTCCCCTCTCACACACACGCATATATTTGTACAGACACAGTAATGCATACAACTTCTGCACAGATAAAAACACACAAACACATGTAAGAAAACACACGTTTGAGCACATCTACACACACCCAAGGTGCAACACACTGTTTCTTAACAAACATATTATGAGAGCTTCTTCATCAGCTTCTTCATTTTGGTCTTCCTTAATAATTTCTAGTAGCAATAGACCTCTCATAATTCAATTGATATTTTTGTGTTTCGTCTCAACAACAACTCATTGTGACTGATCAAATATTTGCGCAATGCTAGTCTCTGCTGATCTGCAGTATTACACATCATAATGTAGTCATTTCTTGTTCTTAAGTGAGTGTAATTTGGTGATATGTCAGCAGTAATGGTACTTGTCAAAAGAAACATAATGTGACAAGTAAAGCTGTCAGTAAAAATTAACTCTGCCAATAGCAGATTTGTTAACTCTTCGGGGAACTCACATTTTCAGCACCTTTCTTTGTGTGTGATTCATTGGAGTTGAGTTAAATGAAATAAAAGGACAAACACATATTTTTACCAATAGCAACTTGTTTTTTCCGATTATTTAAGTAAATATACCATCTTAAAAAAATAGCTATTCGTCTGAGAACTAAAGCGTTGATTTTCTTTTAATCTTACGCAAACATTAACGATAATGTGGTTGCTTCGGAAGGCGTTTATAATCCTCCCTGTAATGACTTGTCATGGATAGAGCAAGCAACCCGAAACATATGGTAGAAAATTTCATTCAACTGTCCCACAAATTACAGATAGCAATTGGTTGAAGTTAAGATAAGCACGGAGTGCTTCACTTCTGTGACTGAATCATTCTTTCGTCTCGTTTTGTGCTTCCAAGCTATTCTTATGAATCTGTCACTGCCAATGAACAAGCAACCTGCTTAAGAGAAATGTGCAATAGCCATTTGTTAGAAATGGGGTTTCTGGTGAGCTAGGGTATTCAGCTAAGCCAGGCAGAACCCACCCACTCTAGTCAGGGCAAGGGAGTTACACGTCCAAGATAACCCATGCTCACCCCCTTGGTAGCTTTGCACGAGCAGCCAGGTATATCCCAGAGGCAATGTGTAAAACGTTTGCACAACCCACACCACACACGTGACACACTAGCCCCATCACAAATGAAACATAACACCAAGTTATATAAAAATAAACTTTGTTGTACACAATATAATTATTAGACCAAACACAACATGCCAGTAATACCCTGCTACCCAAGCAGTTGTCAGAACATTACACCATAGTTACTGTACAGAGACAGGCAGTAGTCACACATAACACACAGGTCACTTATTATTCTGCAACATAAGCAGTAGTCAGGAATCACATTACTGAGAAAATGCACTTGTCATAAAAATATCATAAATGCCCATACCAGGAACATTAGAAAACATATGGTAAGTAATAAAAACATATCATCATAGAATGCCCATAAAAGGAACATCAGCACATATATGGCACATCATTAGAGAACCAGGAAAACATATTAGCCCATAATGTCCATACCTGGAACATGAGAAAAGAATATGCATCGATTCATACAAAGTACCTGTTTTTAATGATGGAAAGGCACCTCTAGTGCCATGAAGCACAACAATGGGGGCCCCCGGCACTCCTCTGTGCCAAACGGGCCCTAAGTAATTTGGGGAGAGGAGGCGGCACGCACCCTCTCTGGCTTTTATATCAGGCCCCTCCTTGGGTCCCGCGATCTCTGGGGGCCCACCCGTTCTGGGTGGGGGCAAAGCACAATACACAAGGGGCCCAGGGAGGGGACCTTGTAGTGCGGGGACCTCCGGCAAAACTTCTTCCCCCCAACACGTCCTTCAGCAACATAAAGGCCCGCCTTGGTCTCAGTGGTGAGCAGGCACCAAAGTAAGTGCCTGGTTGTGCCTCGGGGGCACTCCTCAGAGTATACCTCACCTGGGGCATGCTAGAAGCACACTTGCTCCAATTTCCTTTTCTTCGTGCCTTGGGAGCACCAGGCCGCGCGCTACACTCACGCTTCACGTAAACAGCCAGCCCGGGCTGTGGTGGTGATTATGGGGGAATTGGCAAAGCGCTATCCAGTGTCCAACGGCCGGGTCACGACAAAACAATCGCTTCCAGAGTGCGAAACACATCAAAGGAAGAGCGCTTTCAAGGCTCTTCTGGATACCAGCAGATAGAGCTCTTCTTAAGGCGCTAGGCTTAAGAGACTGTGCTCCATAAGAGAAATGAAGCACACACAGCACTCCTCATGTGCTGCAGCAGGCATGTGCAAGGATCAGGGGCCACAGCACCCTGCCCCTGGGGGAGAAAGTTCAATGGAGCACAGGGTGGCAGGGCCCAGCAGCAGGCCAGTGCGAGGTGGATGCAGGCAAGTGGCAGCTCCTTCAAGTGACCAGGCAGCTCACAGTTCAGCACAGCAGCAGCAGTCCAAGGTTGCTCCTGGTGAATCCATGCAGCAGCATTCTGTGTCCAGTTCCAAAATGTCTCCGAATTGTGGGGAAAACTCTCCTGTACTGATACTCAGTTTTAGCAGTGGTTCAACAAAGAAGGGGAGAGGCGGTTCCAATCAGTTACAATTGGTTCTGGGAGTGCCCTCTCTCTCTTCCATGACAGGCTCCAAGCATCACTTGAGGGTACACAACCCTTTTGTATGAGGCCAGGTCACAGCCTTTACAGATGCATGTGTGCCCCGCCTCCCTCCTCTCTCAGCCCAGGAAGACAATTCAAAATACAGATGTACCTCTGTGACACCTCCACCCTCCCTGTGTACAGGCTATCTGAAAAGTATGCACAAACCCCCAACTGTCACTCTGCCCAGACGTGGATTGGAGTCAATCTTCAAAACACCAGAGTCATAAGCACAGAGAAAGGCTGACTTCACAGAAGTGGCATTTCTGTGATAGTGATAAAAAATTCACTTACACCAGTAATCAGCATTTCTTACTACCATTACAACCATACCAAACATGCCTACACTACCCCTCATAAATCAGACAATACCCCCTAGACATAAGGCAGGGCATTTCCAATGCAGTCCTATGAGAAGGCAGCCCTTTCAGCACTGAAAAACCAAATAGGCTGTTTGTCACTACCAGGACAGGACACACTACTAGGTACATGTTTTGCCTTCCACTTACATAGAACCCAGCCGATAGGGCTAGCTAGGGCCTACCTTAGGGGTGACTTACATGTAGTGAAAGGGGAGTTCTGGGCCTGGCAAGTAAATTTAGATGCCAGGTCCCTGTGGCAGAAAACTGCACACGCAGGCCCTGCGCTAGCAGGCCTGAGACAGGCTTGAAAGGCTACTTCAGTGGGTGATGCAAGCAGCGCTGCAGGCCCACTAGTAGCATTTAATTTACAGGCCCTGGGTATTGAGATATCACTGTACAAGGGACTTATACGTAAATTAGATATGCCAATTAGGTATAAGCCAATCATACCAACTTTAGAAGGGAATGTATCTGCACTTTACCACTGATCAGCCGTGATAAAGTGCTCAGGGTCCTAGAGCCAACAGCAAGAGGTCAGAAAAAATAGGAGGAAGGAGACAAAAAGTCAGGGGATGAACCTGCCAAAAGGGCCAGTTCCAACACCATTGGTTTTACATATGCAGGTAATGGTTAAAACTGGGCAATTTTAAGCTGCTGTTTTCTGGTGGGTGAAGTACTGGTTAAATCATTCAAAACAATTGAACTTACTAAATGCTATTTATTTAGATGTTATTCTGGTTTTATTTTTTCATTTTCTATGGCCTGTTATGTTTACTTTGAGTTCATTTGTCCACAAATACTGTCACACTCTCCAGAAAATCCAGAGGATATGCAGTTTTGAATGCTCAATTATCTGATCACTTACAATCTAACTAATTAAAAAATAATAGACTAGTCTGATTAAATACACAATTTAACACATGGTTTATATGACTAAGTATAGCAGATAGTTTGATCAAAAGTCACTTTGTTCTGTTTGATTAAAAATGTGAAGAAAATACTATTGTTAGTATCTTATTTAAAAGAAGATAACGTCCAGCGCTTGTCAAGGTTACACGAGTGCATGGTGTTGGAAAGTGGATTATTGGTAAGGACAGGTAAGTACCTACATTTAGCAATAAGCCACAAACTCCCACTAAGGTGTATAAAGCATTTAAGATCCACAAAACAGTTTGGGGCATATTTATAATATGTTTGCACTGAATTAGTGTCATTTATTTTGACACTAATTCAGTGTAAACTTAACTCCATATTTATATTTTGAGGCTAGACCCACCTAGTGTCAAAATACAGGAGTGAATGTCATTTTTTGGATGCGTGAAACCACCTTGCGGCTCCAAGCCCCTAGCGCCATATATATCCATCCATGCAAAAAAGACACATAGGTGGGAGTGGACCCAAAAAGGACGTAAACCCCATTTTGCGTCAAATGTTATGTCCTGGGTCTGCCCAGGCATTAAAGTGAGGCACATACACCACTATATAAGGAAAACTCACCAAAGGAACATTTACTACCTCCAGGACAACATGGAAGTTGTACTGCTCCAGCTAGGCACACGCCGCAAATCTCTGCAACGGCAGCGGCTCCCTCCACCTCCAAAACAGCAACCCCAAACACCACAACTGCATCCCACAAAGGCAACGTCAGAGGACATCCCTCCTTGGCCTCAGGGAGCAAGACATCATCAGGACTTACCATCTCAACTGGAAGTCCATTCTACGCCTGCTGAACCGCATTGAACCAGACATCAAAGCAAGGCTGCAAACTCCCTTCAAGATACCACCCATTACAAAGCTCCTCATTTTATTGCAGATGATGGCTTCTGGATTATTTCAGACAACAGGGGCACTGGTGGCTGGTGTCTCACAGCCATAAATATCTGTTTACTTGCCTAAGGTCCTAGATGCCATCATTCGCCTCACACCCCACCACATCTGCTTCCCATACACCCAGCAACTGCAGCAGGAGACCAAGCAAGGATTCCATCTGATTGCTGAGTTTCTGCATGTGCTAGGTGCAATGGACTGCACCCGTGTGTGACTGGTGCCACCTGCAGCTACAGAACACCTATACAGGAACCTCAAGCACACACATTCCATAAATGTGCAGGCCATTGTGGACCACCATGGGCTCTTCACCAACATCTCAGCCAAATACCCTGGGTGCGTCCATGATGCTTACATATTCCAGCACTCCATCATCAACCAGCGGTTCCAGGATGGACAATATGGCAATGGCCTACTTGTCGGTAAGTCAAACAACCAATACACACACAATACATCAACCATGTAGGACAAACAACATATACACCACAACAAACACACATGGGCATGGGAGCACAGACTTACTGGCAACAACACATATGCAACATGCTGCAGTACACAACAATGATTGGACATCACAATCGCTGACACCCACATGTACCTAACACAGCCACACCATGTGAAGGACAGGAAGAGATATGTACGCTTTGTATACAGAAGAAGACCACAAACCACTGCAAGCGTCCACTGGTTGACTACTAAGTATACTTCACACACATTAGACTAAACCATCAATAGCTCTGCCATGTTAATGGCCTATTTCATGAACATGGAAGGACAGTCACACCTAGGCACATCCCCACCTCATTCATGGTGTGCAAGACTCAGTTACAATCCACATCAAATCACACCCAAGTGGTGTGAACCACAACTACATCACATCTGCACATGCCTGACATACCTGTAGGATGCACATACATCTGTCAAATGCATCGAATTGCACACATTGGAAGACTAATGTACCTGCCATCATAGACAGTGGGACCAAATCATGAGAAAAGGTGACTCAACTACTCAACTGATACTTCACATGCCCCACTTAGTGGCACATAACCCCATCATGCCTGAACTGTAGACTAACAATAGTATACCATGGCGCAGATTCACTGCTAAACTGGAATGTACATAAATGCCATAGTAGACACCTGTAGGAGTATGGAGGACATGACTGGCCATACATGCACTGTACTAAGTGACCCAACAGAAATATAGCAGGTCCCCCTCCTAAAGTCTGCACTGTGAATGTGTAGTAAGTCTGGCAGAGAATCCAATTACCATGAAGATAGGACATACACCAGTACCAAATGTGATCATAATGCCAAAATATGACACACACCCTTGGACACCTGGACACTCATTATGAGTTTGTTGACCGGCAGAGGCTGCTTGTCAAAATTCCTCCACAGTAAGACCACCATTGAGGTCTAAACCCTGCTGGCCCAACTAGGAGTTCACTGCTGGGCCTGACAGTGGAAACATAATTTTCCATACACCGAGCCAGCTGGAAGAGGCCCAAAACATTGCAGCCGGTTTGTAAGTGATCCGGCTGCAATGTGGTGCTGTGGTGGGTGCAGCAAAACTGGTAGCAGCTATTAATGCATGTAATTTATACATTGGAAAGTGCTATAGGACTGTTCATGTGGGACTCAGCACTGCCCATGCCAAGTGGATGGCCAGTGCAGGGGCCTCCAGTGGGCACCTGACACCCCCGTACCACCAGCCCTTGCTTGAAGTCCAAATCCAGAGGCCTGCACTGCTTGCAGTGCTGCCCTGGCAGATGCAGACTGCTTGGACTGCCGGGCAGCTGGCTGGTGGCAACATGCCAATGTTGGCAGTCCAAACATAGTGGGTCCACCACGGTCATAATGTGGGGGTCATACTGCCTCAATCGCAGCGGTCCAACTGCCACTCTAAGTCTGGCATACTTGAGAACACCGGATATGTAATGAGGGACAAAATGGTTGATACAACCACCATCTGCCACGAAGGCTAACTAAGTGTTGCACTGCATGCATAATGCCACATGCCAATATCGACTGAATAGGCTGGCTTTGTAGGGCAACTATGCTGGCCATACATCAGACACCATTGTGCTGCAAGGAGGTGGTAGTCTCCATTCAATATGAGGACCCTGCCACTAAAATGGACGACATATAACATGTAACATACATGATGAGCATGCGTATTGCAATCCAGATGGTCACATACAGGTCTTTGAGGCAGTGCCCAAGAATGACATGTACATCTACACTATCGTACCATATCACAAGACCTGGAACATACACAACACCGCAAACACCTCTGAGTCACCACTCAAACAGCAACCAACCACTGCCATGGAATATTCATGGTCCTTCTCAACTCTTCACTAAATTTCTCCCTCTTATCTTTGCAGATGACCAAGGTTATGGCATACAGCCATTTGCTAATCCAGATACCAATGAACGGCATGCTTACAATGAAGCAAACCGGAAAACATGCAATGTGGTGGAGAGAAGCTTTGGCCTTCTTAAATCCCCGTTCAGGTGCTTGGATATGACAGGAGAAAGCATTCTGTATGCATCCTCGCTGGCATGCAAGGTCATACTGGTATGTGCTATCCTGCGCAACATGTGTATCAGAAACAATATCCCCTGGGATGGACAAGTAGATGTTCACAATGAGGAGAAGGAGGATGATGAGGATGAGGACTTTGAGGGGGACCTACCAAACACAACGGCAGGAGTCGACAGGAGACAGATAATTGTTGATAATTTTTATACATAGTCAACCAATAAAGTACTATGTAAACACCTCAAATAACTTCTGTTCAACAACACAAATCTTGGTCTCCTCATTGTCCAATACATATATTTTTGGAATGTGAATCTAACCTCAGGGAGTTTGTCAGAAACACAGAAATGACAAGTATTGTATACACATCTTTGGTGATCTAGGGGTTTCTACAGACTCCAACTCACATATCAGTGATGGCTAAATCCCTAGCATGTGACTTCTGAAGGTCAAGATCCATGCACCACCACAAATATTGTTACATCATGTAGGTAATGTGCAAATCCATGGGCCATTCACCAACACAACACCATCCCTAACAGGTAGAATGCAAGGGGACCACACATAAAGTAGGGACTGTCAGAAAATGGAGGTAAAGTAATGTCAGAACTGAACACTGTCACAACACTATGTGAGAGCAGCTTGGCCTCCACCGTACATGTATGTCAAGGGGGGGGACATCATAGGTAACATCACTCCTTCAGTAATTGCCCATGGCAATTAGTCAATGTTGGAAGCTGAGCCTGCACAGTGTGTCCATGGGAATATTTACTGGCACTATAATAGGCTGCATCCCTGACATATGGAGGACTGTAAATCATGTATGGCACATACATATTGGCTGAGTAATGCTCAATGGCTTGGCAGTGACATAAGCAGCTAGGGGTGTTGAATCCATATACAATCACATTGTAGATTGTATGGATTATGATTTACAATGGGGAAATGCATCTGCTAAATGATAGTCTGGCTGGAATGTAGGCAGAGTGTGTGACACACCCATCTACGTAGGATGAACAATGGCCACACAAATAGGCTTGATTCACAAATGCCCACTGCTAATAATGATAAATACATGTTGACAAATGTATGGGTGTCCATCCTAGGTAGCAACGGGTATGCCATTGTCCACAATGAATGACCTGTATCTGAATGTCTACCCAGCATGCCCCGTACAACAACACAACACAGCTCATAGCAATACAAACCAATTATTGTCACTTTTATGACAGATCCATTCCACGGTACCACATATAACTAACTTGTTCATACATGAAATGGATTCCAATTTCACAATCATGTGTGGCATTTGTGAATATGCGCAACATTCTCCTATACAGTCAGGGACTCACATCACACTGAGTGGAGGTAGACACAGCCATAACATCAGCATCTGGCAAAGGATGAATACAGCACTAAGGAGATTATACACCTCAACATTAGTCAGTCATGGTAAGAGTTAGCTAGGTTGTGGCATGCTGGGAGAATTGCATTGCCATGTATAACATTGGATGTGGATGGACAGCTCTGCGATACCCACAAATTCGTACTGATATTACATGACATGTCACATGGAGACTACTCAAGTGCTGTGGCATGTGTAATGTCATGTATGTCTGGCACTCATTCCATCTCACTAATGATGTCAGTGGGACAATGACAACTGTGTTAGCAGTTGTAGGAGGAGAGAATATTCCCAAGTAACACAAGTCACAAGTAGTATCACATTCCAACATCACCTGCAATGTTGCTGTAGAAGATGTGTACAAGGTTTTAGCAGAAAAAAGACTGGGAGCAATGGAGGCCAGAAACATACCTCACCAGTCATGGCAGACAAAAGGGATAGTGACCAAACAAACATAAAAACAGACACTGCTCGACACCAATGTCTACATGTCAAACTATAACTGATGCACAGAAAGGGTGGGCACGTCAATACATGACCATGACATGTGTGCCACCAACATACCATGGTAATTGTCCTTCGCATGGTACCAGAATAGGAGATAGTCACATACAATTCAATCTTAACCATATCATTTGTCTAACCTTTATGTCACATCAGTTATGTAACCCCAAGCAGGGTGAACATGGACACAACTTTGGACTCCTAAACATCCATACATGTCCCACATGTATGAGCACACTACCACTGTACCTGAGAGGGAAAGGCTGATATCTTGTACTGCATTGGAATTTATCACAACCAGGGCTGTATGTCCACAACTGTGCATGTCTCCATCCACCAGGGAGTGTGCACTCGCTGGAAATTATACATCATAAATGGCAGAGACACCAGCTCAATAAACCCACGCACCACTGTTCTGACACCATCAACGTATGATGTCAGATGTTTGATGCACGTGCACAGGGGGCAGAGTGAAGTGGACTACCATCAACCTGCACCTCCAGATGCAACCATGGGTTTGTGTAGCCACGCACACTCACATAGTAATGTAGATGGGTAGGCCTGCTATCTATGCTACACTGCAACACTGTGTACACAGTTGTACAGCTTTGTATGTGACAGTCATGACTGACATGATGTTGACAGTTCACAAAACACAAATGGAGGAAGGCATACATATCCCAAAGATCTCAGAACACATGTACCACCATAATGGGCCAGCCATGGTAATGTGAATGGATTCACAACAAAAGATAACCTAGCAGCAATATAATGGCATAGGTGTCACAACACCTGTGAGAGTATGAATGTACCCATCAATTGTCCACTGATGTACAGTACATATGTGCCAGTGATGTGACAACACAGGCAATAGTGAAAAGGACAACTTCTGTCTATGGAGGGAGATGCCAATATGAGCTTGCACATCCCCTGACACAACAATGTTGTGATGTGTGACACAAATGACACTACACCTGTCCACACATGGCATATAGCATGCTCCACCAACATACGTGTCCATAACATCTGCAGCAACTAAGAAGCATAGGAGAATACATGGCACATGTGTAGCTGGCCTATAACGAGGTTATTACGATATGTAACTAGTGAGTAGACACACATGCACACTCAACTTGACAGGGGATATGTGATGTCAATGCAGTCCCAGTCCACTCCATACTCTGAGTATATGATGTAATGGTTGACACATGCCTTAGCATGTGAATTACACAGTGCCATTATAACAATATGTGTGTAGTTATATAGACATATATTGCCTACAGACATAACTATGTACTCCACCTGCTACTCACCAGTCATACACAGATGTGAACACATAGCACACATGTGCCAACATACATGTGGACACAGTGTAGGACACATGAACATATGCCCAAATCATGAGTGAGTGCCTATAACTGCATCATGATAATACGTTTTGGTTGCACGTACCAATGACAGTGCAATTACATTCATGCATAGACTTGCACATGTAGCCAAAAAACATATACCACATAGCAGTAGAGGCCTGTACCGTGAAATTACTAAGGGTTCATTCAAGTGCTTCAATGTAACAAATGGCGTTATTCCAATATGCAGAAAAAAAATTATGCTAATGCATCAACACCATACCACAACATTGCTAAAATGACACCTGGGCCCTGAGCGGCTATTCAATGTAACCACTACTTTCAGTGTACCATGTAGAGAAGACAACGCATGACTCCCATGCATCAAAAAATACACGCATCATGCAAAAAAATGTGACACACACACCCAGGAAGTGATGTACAAGGATATCATGCCTGCAAGCATGGTACAGTAAGTTTAGTTTAACTTTCACTTCACAGTCTGTTCCCCTGTGACTGTTTGGTTGTGTTTTGAAGGTGCTGGTGGATTAGTGGTGTGTTTGGAAGTTTTGTTGTGCCCCTTGTACTTTGTCCTGTGTTTTTGTTGTATAAATTGTAAATTTACTTATCATTTGTACTATTGGTGTACTGATTTTTGTCATTGTTTTGTGGGTGTCTGCATGGGGTGGTTTAGTTGTTGGGGTAGTTTTGGGAGTTTGGGGTAGGCTTTGGGTTTAAGTTTCCTTTCTCATATATTTTTTTTTTTAATGTACTGTACCCTTTTGTTATATCTGGGAAGGGTAGGAGGGGGATAATGTCTCCGGATGTACTGGGGGGTTCATCTGGTTGGTGGCCATTACCTGCCCCTCGTGCTGCAACTAGGTGGCCGGGTGATCCTGGGCTTCCCCACCGAGGCAAGGCGTCCTCGTGGGGCAAGGTCGGGTACCATCTTGGGATGATCTTCCAAACTGGACGCAATGAACACCAGCTCAAACCTCGGTGGGCAGATGTGGTGGCAAGGGAGCAGGATCTGCTGGACCATTTGGGGATTTAAATTGGTGGAACTGTTGGTAAGTCACCCATTGCCATTCAATTGGCTGCATGCAGCATTTGACTGACAGTAGCAGATAAGTCGGAGTGCTGCTTGTAATGGTTGTGAACGTGTCGCATGCAACCTGTATGAGGAGTCTCTGCCCACTTGAAGCCTGCAGATCAAATGTCATATAATTATTCAGACCATGCAGGACACATGTATGATGAACCCTGCATAACCATTACAGAGGGGCTTGTGTGAGTGCCCAGAGTGCAACCTTTGCGCTGCAATAGTGTCATGTGATTGACGGTAAAGCTGCGCTGACCAACCATTTTGCCAGCGTAGTCTTCATTAAGGGGCGCAATGCATGCATCGCACCACTTTTGCAAGGCTTGACACACATCATGGCTATGGCAGCTACAATATATGCAAGGGAGCTATTTTAGCGCAAAGGGGGCCTCCATATTAGCAAAGAAAAGTCAAAACATAAGCTCCCATAATGATCAATGGGCCCCGGGGTGCTTAGCAGGTCTCTGGTATATGAATAATAATGCTAATCCTGCAAAGCACCACACTACTGTCACACATTTTTGTCCCTACTCCACCTAACTACCACCATGGCGCACAGTCTATTGGAAACGGTGCACACATGGTGGTATCAGGAGTGCGCTAGGGACTGTACTTCAACAGGCCCAGCATTAGGTGCAGCGCCACTTCCATATATTTGGCTCCAAGTGTTGTGATGCATGCATAGTGCAACTTTCAAATTATAAACCTAGGAATGACGCATGTGCCATTAAAAAGGCATGAAAGGGTGTGTAACAATTAGTTAGAGAGAGCAAAATCCAGGCCTCAGTATCACAACAAATGTTCCAAAGTATGAATTCCAAACACTCTGTAGGGCTGCTGAGCGTAGGTGTGAAATCTGTGTGTGGAAATGCTTGAGAAGGGCCCCTATACACTCAGCAGGTGGGTCAATGATCTGTAGCAGCTCCTGCTGAGTGCATCACTGGCCTTGCATGTAAACATGATGTTGGCCAACACTGCCATCATGCTGTGACTTAATAATGACTACGCACACATATTGATGTGAGTAAGAGGTGCACTAAGGCCCACAAGGGCAGTATGGATGCAATAGGTGCTGCAATACTGTATTGCTATTGGCCTCTTACTATAATTTTGCAAGGCCATGTCATGGAGCCTGACCATGCACAGGGTCCAGACTGCTGGCAGTTCCATTTGACCTGTGCATTGTGTACCAGAGTCAGTATTGTACACTGAACTATGTTATCCATTTGCATTAAGTAGTATTTACGCTAAGCAATGTTCTACATACATGTCTTACAGGTGGACCGGCCCCTTACACCATTGGAAAGGCAGCAAGATTTGAAGACACCGATTCATCCACTAAGTGCCATTTTGTGGCTCCTGTTAGCTACTCCAGGGTTTGGTGTGAGTCAGTCAGAAGAGTGGAACGTAATGTGTGCCGTTGTTTTCTGGACCAATGATAAGAAATCATCGGAGATGGATGGTGACATCATGGGGCATGTGTAAGAGGCCCAAGCACTACTGCAGCCTTAATATTTGAGAGGCTCCAGGGACACTATGCCCTGCACCATATATACATGGTAGCCTTAGTACACATTTTGTGTCTTCACATCAACTTGTCAATATGGCCTCTTCACATGCAGTACTTTGGGTGGAAGGAGTGCGCAATGGGTGTTGCAATGGCTGTGCCATAGCAACACCATACCAATTAGACGGTGTCCCATACCTACACATTTCCTAACACTGGAGGCTGTAGCAAATCCTGCAAACACAACAAGGTGTGGGCTTTATTAGGCCAAAACAGGCTAACATATATGTTGGTGTGCCTTCCATACTTTCCTCTTTCAATGGGTGCTGCATTTGGCAGCACACATCAAAAGTGCAGAGTCCCTTTGTAGAATTTGTATCTGTTGGAAGGTGTCCCTCCATGCACAAATCTATCTTTCCCTTAACGCGGCCAGCTAAGCACCATTGGGTAAGGGTGGCTGGTTTGAGTACTGGAAGCAAGATTATCACCGGCGTTTGCACAACCTTACTCATATCAAGGTAGCATCAGTTGTACATGTGGCCACAGCATGGGAAATGCAGCTGAAACCCAGCTATGTAGTCTCAGGCCTGGATTTCCACCTGGACACATAAATGTATATGTACTACATAGAATACCAGCTTTGTAGTTGCCAGCCCCCTAACATTTGGCCTACTCATACACTCCTCAATGGGTGCTCAGGCCTTGGGGTATCGCTAGAGGTATTGAGCTGATGGATTGGATGCCCAACCCCCCTTAAGCTCAAGGAGACAGGAAATCCTTACTTGTTAAGACATCTGATGCTCAAAGTGTAGATGAGAGTGATGTTTGCCAGTCCATAGTCGGTTCCTATCAGCTGTGAGCCATCATTATTTCCAATGGATTGACTTCATCCCACTGACATGTACAAGATACTGATGCTGTATGGTTGCATATTGAGGCATATGAGGTGCAATACAAATGTTTTGAGGCGAGTGTGTAGCACTGCATGTGTACACAGCTTTGGCAGTGTAAGTTACAAATCTGTACATACGCCACCCAATACTGATACTGATGGTTGCTTGTCCTCATTTTGCAGCTGCCAACTTGACCAATGAGGAACGGCTTCAGTTCAACCACCAGTCTGAAAGGTACCGCCATATCCTGGAGGTGCACACAGGCTACTGATGCATGGCATGCTGTTTCAATTCGGAGAAGGCAACTGGGGAATGGTGGGCATGACCACGGGGGATCCACTCACCCACCTAAATCAAAGGATGGAGCAGGGCCATCCTCACAGCAGAAGCTCCCAGCTACAACCACCCCATCCACCTCTGCAGCACCAGTCGCCACCACCACACCAATATTGTCACCACCACCAGCTGCTGCTCCTTCAAAATTGGACATCAACATATGTTGGGACGTGACCCTCATACTAGTATTTGGACAGGTTGGAGAAGGCCCTGGCAGAGGACCGCAAAGTCCTCAAATGCATCAAAAAGAAGATTAAGAGGTCACACAAGTGAAAAATTACTATACTATGATGGACCTTCCCCATCCCTTTTAAAGTTGTACCATATTTTAGGTTGGGTTTTATATAGTTAGTGGTAGATTAGTGTAGTGTATCCATTAGTTAAGATAAGTGTAGTTGGGGGGTGGGTTTCTATTCTTAGGTTTTTGTTGATGGGTTGTTGGTTGGGGGGTCATGTTGGGGTTTATATGTGTTTTTCAATGAAAAAAAATTTACAAATAAAAACACAAAAAATATATATTTGTTCAGGTGATAGGTTTAGGCAGTACATGTGTAGTTATAGTCATCATTGTCCTACTTGTTTCTTGTTTCTTAAGTGGGGCAGAGGGGCCAATGTTTAGAGTGTGGTGTTTTATGTGTGAGTTAAGTTGAGTAAAGGTTTGATACTTTAGTTGTATGATAAGTACAGTTAGTATAGGTTAGTATAGTTTAGGGTAGGTTTTAGAGTTTTTTTAATAGATCCTTTTTATAATAAATATCCTGTTATTATTGCAACCAGTTTGTGTAATTAGTGTGGGCCTGAGGGTTCTCCCCATGTGAGTACTGGCCAAATTGGGGAAATGGCATAGGGAATCCATCCTGCCTACGAAAGCTTCATTTTCCATGTGTACTCCCTATAGACAACGGAGCTGTCACATTGATTGCAACATCACATCTACTAGTCCATGCATCTGCCATCCAGTGTACCCACCACTCATGATAACTATGTATACTTTGTATTGTACAGGTAGGTCTGGTACTTCAGCTGTCAGTGTTGGGGTTGTGTGTAGGAATATCATGAACTGTGGCACATCTGACAACAGCCTCAATTGGAACTCTATCCTGCAAAACTGACCGGTGGCCATCACTAATGAGGTTAGCTACCGCTGTACTACACCTATGAGTTTTTCTGGTACTCCCAGCTGACGATATTGCCCTAGACTTGCTATTGAGCCATACCTGTCGTATAGGCTGAGGGTACCATATATGTGTTCCTCATTTGTGACATACTCAGTGAATTGCTTGTAGGTGATGGGACCAGCACACACATTTGTCAGATTAGGAACCTTGTGTATAGCTCTGTGCCCCCACAGTCCTGCACTCTTGAACTGACATTATGTGACCACTGACATGTCTTCACACATGACAATCATTTAACAGAGTTGATGGATCACAATAGACATAGACATGCTGATTGTGTAGTAGGTGTTTTTTTACAAGCGTAAGTGTTGTAGTGTGATATTTACAATATTCACGTCAGTAACCCCATTTGTGAAATCCATACATTTGTGACACAACATGCTTCAGCGTTGTGTCGGTCAATGTGGAGGAATAATAATTGCCTATGCCATCACGCCATTCAGTATGGTCGGATCACTCTCTGATAACACAAATTAGACATACCTAGGCAAAGGAAACGGATCCATAACGCCATTCCACCTACCAGCCGCTGGCATAATTTAAAAGCCGATGACTGGATTAACATCTTAGAAAAGTTTAAACCACCTAGATAGAACAATGTCACGGACCTATCAGAGTCCTTTAACAAATGGATTACCAGCAGTTTAGATGTTCTCTTACCGCTCTCTTCCAAAGGGAAGGGACGACCTAAGAAGATCTCCCCCTGGTTTACTTCCATCTCTTACATTTCAAACAAGAATTTAGAAAGTGGGAAAGGAAATGGCGAAAAACCATATGACGATGCAATAAAACAAGAATATAGAAAAGCGATTAGATCCTATCATACCGAGAGATAAAAACAGCCCAAACAAGATATTACTCCTCAAGAACTGAGCGGGCGGCAAACTCCTAAAGAGATTTTTTGGGTTCTTAATGAGATTACCCAGTCTCAAGAGGAATCAATGCCTTTGGATGCATCACAGGAACAACCTCGCTTCTTATTTCCAACAAAAAGTATTGGATATCTATTCGACCTTCTCCCCTGCTACTGGGAAGCTCAAGTAGCGCAATTGGCTACATCAGATTTACAAGCTGTGTTGCATTTCCTTTTGGTGGCTTGACACGTTCCTATTATTGTGGCCCCTTCCTATGTATCCATTTGCATGGTTGGGCCTTGCAATAGGTGTAGCAGTGGTCAGGCAACAGCAACACACATTGCAATTTGCCCCTTCCCAGTTTTCCGTGTTTTTCATATGCTAGATCTGCACCAAAACCTTACTCCACCCCAGTGATGGCATTACCAAGGCACTATATTGTTGTTTCCTTTGCTTACTCCTCATGTTGATGCATGTGTATGTGTGCTGCATTGCACAGCACACATGGACCTAGCATATTGCCATTTCAGTTAATGGTTGTGCAGGGAGGTGCTCTCTACATAACTATCGCCTCCCCCTATATGCAGCCATCCTTGCACTATGGTGCAAGAGATGCAGCATTGTGGCAGCGCAGCTAATATGACAGTCTCACAGGGGTGGACCCAGGGATGGTCTGCATGGGTTTAATTTGTTGATGTGAACATCATTTTCTACATGACAGTGCCTGATGCCACAAAATATTGGATATAGCCAGTTGACTACTGTTGAACTTAGATCAGGGCCGCAAGGTAGTTGATGGAGATTTTGCAGGTAGTTGTATTGGTGCATACATGGGCCCTCATTACAAGTCTGGCAGTCCTATGACCACCAGACTGCCATTGGCAATATGACCACCACCAACAGCGCAGGTGGAAGTGCCACATGTTGTCCATGGGGAATGCCCCATGTGCCAATGGCCTGGCACTGGCAGTTTGCCGGTAGCTTAGAGACTGGCAGTCTGGTGACACCAGGCTAGTATTACAATCAGCGCTACCCTCCAGGTATGTTCCCACTTTTCTCTCAGCCTTTGCATGGCGGTCAAACCCCCATGCAAAGGTTGGTGGTTATGTGGTGTGGTATGTCCATGGGTGACCCTGCACATCCCATGCACCTGGCATGGGCAGTGCAGGGGGCCCGTGTCCAGGCCCTTTGCACTTTCCACTGCCTGATTTGCAATGACAGCCAATGCACCCCAAGATTGTCGCTGACTCCATTTGATCTATCAACAACGTTGTGTTAACTGCTCCACAGAGCTGACATGAGGATACAAATTTCCACCCTCTATCTCAGCATGTTATCCATACTGCCAACCGTGGAGGGTACAATGCACTAGCAGTCTTACCAACGCCAGTCTTTCCCATGCACCATTCCTCCCGTCATTGTGAAATTGTACACCATGATGTTCTCAGACGTACACCACATGTTGTATTTGTGTCAGAGTAGTTGTGGTCTTAGCCTGTATGTGTGGTGACCTACAGATTGCAATCTGAAGTCCTGATCAGCATCAATATGTGTGGCTCCACACTGCACCAGGTTAGTTACACTGGGTTGTGCCATATTTCCTGTGATACAAGACCACTCTGCAATTCCCTCAGACACTGCCCAGATTACTTTACCCTGCACCCAGACAGGTATCCCTACCTCATGATGGAGAAGTGGCTGCCTTATGAGGATGTGCTGTTTATGTGCTTCCTGCACATGTTTGAGTAACTTTAGCTAAGATGCCTTTTTAATGTGTGCTGTAAGATGCAGCACACATGTGTTTCAACAATGGGTCAAGGCAATTGCAAAGTGTTACTGCAAGTGACACCACCATGACGTAAACCCAGAAATGGTATTGACTGACTTCCTAGTCTCCGATATCTTAGTTGTGTTGGTAGGGTTAGTTTGTCTATAAGCAAGGGATGTTGTGATGACACAGCCACAGGCACAGTAATTAGATGTGCCTTCCATTCTATGTGCTGCATATGTACATGTCTGTAGGTAGCCGTGGCGATTAACATATGTTCAGGTTGTTTATGTGTTGTGGTGCATGGCACAACCAAGGCGTGTGTACATGTATTGCTTATGTTTGAATGGTGCAACTTGATTTAAGGGCAATGTGTCCCTCTGCACTCCTTACAAATGCATTGTGTGTGTCCTATGCATCTCCCCCTTCTTGCATTTGTTACATTTGATTATCTTTTCCCCATGCAAGTTACCCTGCATTTGTGGTGGTTCCTGGTAGTCTGCGCTGTTGTGTCCTGCGATTTCAGTGACTAGGTCCTCTGGTATGACCACTGCAACCATCTCCTCCAGGTCTTCCTGTGGTGCTGGACTTCCACCCCCAGTTTGCAGTGCTGCTTTTCTATTCCTTGCCATCTTCTCCTTAGTTCTTCGCTTTCAATCATGCCAGAGTTTCCTGCACTCAGTTACAGTTCTCCTCACCTTTGCCACACTGTTAATATTGTCAACTATTTCCTGCCATAATGCCTCTCTCCTACCAATTGGCCATTTGGAGGTGATGAATAGCTGATGTTGATGCTCCGTCACCTCTCTCACAAGTATTTCATGCTCCTCCACACTAAACCAACACTTGTGTTTTTTCTTCTCCTTCCCTGGGACTTCTGTGTGTCATCCTGGCTGGTTACTGGCTGTATGGGGTCACCCTGGGGTCTCTTGTGGCCTGCTGGTTCCATTTCCCCTCTCCTTTGCAATGTTTCCTGCATTATCGTCCAAAGTTGACGCAAATGCCGGCTTAAAATAGTGCATATCCGTTTGCAACATATTGACGTGCCGTAAAACATGTTAGAGTCAATTTTGCAGCGTTAATGTCAGTTTGCCTTAAGACAGGGCACAAGGGTTAACGTCAACATTTTTGATTCTAACCAGTTTTTAGCGCCACCCTGCGTCATAGTATAAATATGATGCCCAGGTGGCACTAAAAAATGGCACAAGACAGTGCAAAACTTTTTGATGCAAAACTGCGTTAGCGTAGTTTTGTGTCAAAAAGTTTAACTATGGGCCTAAATTGGTAAAACACAACACACAATAAAAATCGAATACCAACGTATAAACATAGAAGATATTTATATCTTCAAAATTACACCAAAATGATGAAAATCCAATGTAGGGAACCAGAGATATGAATTTATAAAGATTAAAAGTAGATCTAGCACTTAAAAGCAAATAGCGCTCAAAAGGTTAAGGGCCTGATTACAACTTTGGAGGACGGTGTTAATCCGTCCCAAATGTGACGGATAGCCTGCCCACCGTATTACGAGTTCCATAGGATATAATGGACTCGTAATACGGTAGGTGGTATATCTGTCACATTTGGGACGGATTAACACCGTCCTCCAAAGTTGTAATCAGGCCCTAAATATGGTCACGCTAGACAGGGACAAAGACCAGAATTCCGGCCACCCAGGAGGTAACACTGTTACACTTACTTTGAAAAGTGTTTCTTGATTCAGGAAAGTGGTCCATGGCACCAGCCAAGGGTTCAAAGGCTCTGGTTTGCCTCTTGGGGTCTGGGATACAACTCCCACAATGCACCTCTTCAACTTATGGAGCTTTTTACAACAGTTTCTCCAAACTTTTTCAAACTTCTGGATCTTCTTCCTTTTGGGTCCTTGCAGTGTCCACAAACCCAATCCAAGGTACCATAAACTCTGAGTTGCTCTTTGGGAGTTGGGATTACAATTCCCAGAATGCATGTTTGCTAATTTACCGATGTGATTTTTATGCAATTATTGCGGATGTGATTTTAATTTAGTTAAAAAACTGTTGGCTTTTAGGCTTTTTTAAATTTGACTTTTTAAAATTTGGTCTTAATTAGGGTAAACTGTGCTGATATTTGCACAGGGGGGGGCATTTATTCTTAAAGCAACGCGGTCTGCATTTTTACTGCGTCGCTCTCTATTTACTAGCGGCTGGGTGTGTGGGCATGTTAGAGCCCTCCCCCTAACTCCCAGGGACTCACCATCTTGGGGGTTTTTCAGGTTAGCATTCTAGCTGCTGCTGACCTAAGGTCATAGGGGACTTAAACCAGCTACTATTTAGTCAGATGAGATGCGGGCGTGCAGCGGGCGCGCAGCTGGCATGCCAAAGGCACGCCTAATGCAAGCCCGTCTGCGCCCATCCACGTCCGTCTGTGTCTGGGGGCAGGAGGCTATATCTCTCCCCAGCCCCAGAAAAATCTTATCTCCTATTCTCCTCTCACACTTCTTGCATTGGAAGGTGAGCAGAAGTGTAGGCATAAGGCAAAGGCTTCTCCTAGAAAGTTAGAAGGATGGAAATGTGCATATTGCCATTGGACCGCTAGGCCATTATCTAATTCCTCTTTATCCCTTCCCTCTTTGAGCCCTCCTCAAGGGACACAAGAAAGTCTTAAAGAAATCACGCCTCCTAAAACCAACACGATGACTTACGCTTTAATTAACGCGCATTCTTTGATAAAGCACAAGATGGAAATATTAGATTTAATTTACCAGGACAGCTTGGAGTGTCTATTTGTCATGGAAACCTGGGCAAAGGCAGACTCAGGCCCTGATTTTATTGCAGCACCCCCACCCGGGATATTCTTTTTTAAGATTGGATAGAACTACGGGGAGGGGTGGGGGACTGGCATTGATTTTTAGTTCCTCTCTTAGCTGCTGCTGCAAACCGTGAAAGGTGGCATCAGAAATTTGTGAGGGTGCCCACTTCAAACTTTTTCAGAAAACTGTTATGCTATTTGAAGGACTGCTAATTTATAGACCCCTCCCCCCTGGTCTCACTCTACTTTTTTACTCCATTGGTCATCTATTATTGAGCCAATAACTATGAATCCAAGATCCATAGTCCTTTGGGATTTTAACATTCACTTTGATGATAGTCATGAAAGTTACGTCATCCACTGACAGGGCGGGTCATATACTTGATGGCATATTTGTACGTAACAATGATTTTGTTATTACAGATAACAGACCTTTATATTGGACGGATAACCATCTTCTTAGTTTTAGGCCAACCTAACTGTCTGCCTCCCAGACAGCTGACCCTCCCCACCTGAAGCCAGTCAGACACTGGAAAGGCATTAAAGTATCCCAACTAAGGCTGGCTTTGACTGTGGGCTGGAAAGCTGCAGAGGACCTCCCCATATCAGCATTAGACAGATTTAATCAGGGGATTAGAATATCCATGGATCAACTAGCCCCCTGTAAACCGCCTGGGCTCGCAAGGAGAAAAAAGGCTAATTGCCCGTGGTTTACGAACGATCACAAAAACTGGCAGAGAAAATACCATCAACAAGAACGGAAATGGAGGCTAGACTCTACCCCATGGCAAAACTTAGAGCTACCCTTAGTCTGTATAAAACACCATTAATACTGCTAAATCAGAATACTACTCAAGCAGAATTGAGGAAGCTGTTAATACCCCCAGAGAACTTTTTAGAGTAGTACGCTCTCTCACCACCGTCGATATGTCCACAGATTTTGAGAATTTGTTCTGTAATAAGGTGGCAATGTATTTTGAAAGCAAAATTTTACATATCCAGGTGGATTTTCCACAACCTTTGGACACAAGTGAGCTACTTGAATCCCCAAACATCGCTAATAGAGATGACAGCCTTACGCTGATACATTTCCAGCCTCTTTGTTCAGAGAAGATTAGAAAGCTTATGACAACCACTAAATCTGGGTCCCCTATTGACCCATGCCCACCTCACATTCTACAGCTTCTCTCTGATATAGTCTCAATTACCCTTACCCCCATATTTCAGGAAGTTTTGACTTCGGTGTGTTTCCCTCCTCTTGGAAGGAAGCGATGGTGATTCCCTTAAAAAAGAAGACAGATGGCAAATCGAATGACCTCAAGAATCTAAGACCTAATGCTTTGTTGCCTTTTCTATCAAAAGATCTTGGAAAAACATATCAATAAAGAATTAGCCACATTCCTTCATGACTCAGGAAGTCTAGATCCCACTCATAATGGTTTTAGAAAAAAAATAGTACTGAATCGGCTCTCATCACCACTTCAGATATGATCCGGAAATTAGTTGATGAGGGATTCGGTACCATTCTAGTACTTCTTGATTTGTCAGCAGCATTTGATATTGTCTCCCCTCAAATTATGATACACCGTCTGTATCAGGCAGGCATTAGAGTTACTGCTCTTGACATTCTGAAGTCCTTTCATAAAGATCGATCTACCACAGTAACCTGTGGAGATTTCAAAGCCCATGCATATCAGTTACCATGCAGTGTTCCACAGGGTTCCTCTCTTAGTCCTACCTTGTTTAATTTCTATATGGCTCCATTAGCCAGATTGATTCATTCTTTTGGCTTCCTGACCACATCTTATGCGGATGTCACCCAACTAATCATTTCCATTGATGGGAACTGGGAAGAAGTCGCTGACCGTTTCCACCAATGTATGTGGGAGATCAATAAATGGATGGGCAGTAACTGACTTAGGATGAGTGGTGATAAAACTGAAATTCTTCTATTTAGCTCCAGTAAAAACTTATGGAGCGCCCGCTGGTGGCCATCTGTGTGCAGGGAACTACCCATTCCGACTGGCTCTACTAAGAACTTGGGAGTCATTTTTGACGCTGCCTTATCCTTTAAGCCTCATATCAATTCCATCACCAAATCCTTTTCTGGATATTGAAAACTGAGGAAAATATTCCCCTATTTACAGGAGAAGCTTAGAATAATGGTGTCGCTTGCCCTGGTGATCTTGAAAATTGACTACTGCAACACACTATTACATAATATTGACAAGCTGTCACTCAGTAAGCTTCAATTTATCCAGAGCACTGCTGCTCATTTGATACTCAATCTTCCCTCTTCCACTTCGGCCAGTGCTATGCTGAAGCAACTACACTGGCTACCGGTGAAGAAACGCATTGCCTTTAAGACAATGTGCTTAACACATAAGGCCTTATACACCAGAAGCACCGAACATTTATCTTTAGGGCTCCGCTGGTATACCCCTAGCCACCAGCTTAGATCTGCATATTCCAATCTGGCCTACATATCTCGGACTAGGAGGACCAGATGGGGCGATAAGGCATTCACGGTGGCCATGGCTAAATATTGGAACACGCTCCCTCCTAGGTTGAGGAAAGAATATGATCTTTTGGCTTTCAGAAAGAAGCTAAAAACGTGGCTCTTTCCACAGTAGACATGGACTTGCTTTTCTTTTCGCCTGTTCCTAGGTCCTCTTATTCCTGTTCCTAGCGCTTTGATGCCTCGGCCGGAATGCGCTTTATAAATATGAAATGTAGACATACATACATGTGGTAAGAATCCTCAAATGGCCACTAATAGCTGATCAGCTGGGCTCTTCTTGCAGGACTTGATGCAGGGGACTCTGGTCAGCTCTTTTGTACCCGTAGCTTACAGGGAGTCCACTCCTGGAGTTGCAGAAGCAAGGCAAAGTCCTTTTCTTGGTGAAGCCCAAAGTGTGCAGCTGGTGCTTTCCTTTGGAATGCAGCCCTTCAGGTGCATAATAGGGGTTCAGCAGGGCAGTCCTTCTTCTCAAATATCTTCTTCTAGCAGGGATCTTAATTGTAGGGCAGCTCTGCAATATTTATCCTTGCTCTTAGGGTGGGAACAGTGGGGGGGGGCTCCTGTCCAGTGGGGTACAGGCCAACACCCTCTGGGGTGACCACTTCCTATCAAGTGTGGCAAAAATCAATCCTAGAAAGCAACAGTCTTTAAAAATCCATTATAGAGAAAATCTCTCCTTGAAGGTTACATCTAGCTGAAACCACCCACTGGTGTGGTCAAGTTTCCCTAACAAACCTCCTCTAGACCCTCTTCTAATCTAATTACTGGGGCTCCTATCTGGTTGGGGAAGCAGGAAATGGAGTAGGTCAAGTTTTTGTCCAGGTGGCTTTCCCAATCAGTTTGGCCACATATCCCCCATCCTGCTCTGCCATCTGCTGCAGCAGTTCCCCACCCACCAGATACTTCCTTTGTCTCACCCAGGCCACTCCACACCTCATTAAGGCAGTCTGGCTCAGGCTGGCAGAGGATGACCAATCAGGAAAATGTACTAGAGGGTTGAACTTGGTAACTTTCAGAAAGAGTTTGAAAACTCTTTCCCTGGGTTATTTATAATAAATTCAACAGTGGCAAGTTGTTGGATTTATTATAACTTTTAATGTGACACAAAACGTGTTATATTTAGCTCATTTCTATTGAAAATAAGACTTTATTATTTTAGAATAAAGTCTCCCAATGTTAAACTATGGGACCCATTGACTACAATTGAGAAAAAACGAATCTGGCTGTTTTCCCTTACCAGGCCTTATCAAACATCTCTTATAAATGCCTGCTTCAATTTACAGTGTATCCTACACTGGGGGCACCTAGGGCAGACCGTTGGGGTGACCTATATGCAAATGTGAGGTAGTTTGAGACTTTGGAATGCCATAGCCGAATTTGGGGTTAATTTTAACTTAAAAGCAGCCAGCAAGGCAGGCCTGCATTAGCAATGTCACCAGGGACCACAGCAGTGCACCCGTGGGTTTACTATCTCCTGGGGGCTCTAAACCTACATTTTCTACCATATACTAGGGATTTATAGGTAGGTTGTCAGAGCCAATTATAATTATGCCTACTTTGCATACTGGTTTGCAGTGCTGAGGGCAAAGTCAGAGTCAGAAAATATCAGAATCAATTAAATATGGGGGTAAAAATGAGAGGGCTTCTGCAATCAGCCCAGTTTCCCTACACATGGAGATCATTATGGTACTTAAAATTTTGGGAGCTGGCGGTAACAAAGGCTTGAACATTCAATATATCAAGAAAATGTAATCCTATAGAACAGTTTAAAGTGCTAGACCATCCTACCAACAATATTTTCTATAAAGAATTCTCAATGCAGTCTATCTTGGTTTTACATTGTATTAAGGGCCACCTGTACAAAGCCACTTAAAGACCTCAACCCTGTGTTTCAAAACATCCCAGGGCTTGCAGGCTCGAAATTGATTTTTTTCAAGTTAAAAATCCCTTTTGTTGAGTCAAAAAAGCCTTTCTGACTCGCAAAATAAATTTTGTGATCCATTCTGAATCGCAATTCGGAAGGGGCATAAATGAGAAATCCCCTTCTAGTTATGGGTTGTAAATGTTTACTAGGAGTGGGCAGAACGTTTTAATCCACCCCCGGAATTGGCAGAATTTGGTGACTCTGAGTTACTCTTAGAGTCTGATCCTTCAAATAAAGTTTGGCAATGGCCATATGGTAGAATTGTTTCCCGTGAGTCTCCAGAAATGGAAGCATGAGCAAAATTTGGCATCCACTAACACCATTTTGTAATGCGGGTGGTTGTGAGTGGTCGCAGTGAGAAGGCTGCTTCTCAAGTAGATTTGCTGCACTTGAGTACATTTTCTGATTGATCTCCACTGGTCACACAACTGATGCTCAATTGTAGCATAAGCAGTGCAGTAGGCATATTTCTGCCCACTGGCAGAACTCTGCGGAATCCGGCTGAGTTATTTTGTATCTCCACACAATTTCAGAGAATGAAACTGTGAGTTTCGCCCACCCCTGATGTTTACATCAATGGTTTAAGATCACAATCGAGGTCTATAAGTATGGACCAGTTACAAATAACTCAGTGAATGTTCTCCCCTTTGCAAATCCTGACAGATGTGGTGGATCTCAGCAAAGAGATAGTTACATAGAAGTACAAAATTGTAAATTATGTTAAGTACCAAGTGGGCAGCACAGGCAACAGAAAAACAGACAGCATCCCTACCAGCATCTAAGTCTTCAGGGAAGTCTTCTGGCTCACCTCAAAATCAAGGGTTTTAATACATTATTTCCACATATTAAATCATCAAAACTGCAAAATCATTTTAGTGTGATGGGAAAGGTTTCCTTTTCAGCAAATCAGAGCACAGTTCCATAAAACATCCTATTACCATAACACCTAAACACTATCCCACTACATGAATGATTATTCTGCCCACTCTATGCTAATACCATCTAGAGATGGTTGAACAAACTAGTTACATATAAAACAGCAATTTTTTTGTGAATGGATAGGGTAGAAGGAACCATTGAAGAGGTTTCAGTTTTATGACTAAGCCAGGGACAATGAATTGAGAACAGCTTAAACAAAGAGGGCCTGATTCACAATGGTAAACTTAAACGTTTGGTCTAAACATTTCCGCTCGAGTGTGGACCTAAAGATACTACTCGTAAATGCCCTTTGTGAATTCCAAATGTCTTGAACTTAGATGTTTGGTCTAAGTTTAGACCAAACGTATACATTTACCTTTGTGAATCAGGCCCAAAAGTGGAAATAAACAAATAAAACGTTGCTTGACTGTGTGCTGCAGAAATAATGAGGAAAGATATGCACAAGGGGGGAGGACACATTGTAATCCATTTTGGATAAGATGAATGCTACGCCCTAATTGAGCGCTAGTTATCAAAGTTCAGGAAAACACATTTCCGAATGTCAAAGAAAATTTGTTTTAAAGAAATCTGACAATATCAGTGTGCACATGTTCAATAAAATGTATAACCACATTTTGCATGTTGTTAAAAATGTACAAAACCACAAACACATAAAATTCACCCTCAACATTCCTTTCTGATTATTCTGTAATCACTAAAGTAAATTAATATGGTTAGCAAACATAAATAAATGTGCATCACTTTCTGTTTCATTCACGCAGACTCCTCTATCATCTTGAGCTAGTTTTAAACTTGGTCTCTTGCTTCATCAATTTCAGATTTTTGCAGATTTCTCTTTAACAATTTCCTTTTTTACACTCATATTTAAAAAATAAATACTTGACAAAGTTTGAAAAAGGGAAATAGGACAATTTCACAAATCAATACAATTATTACAGGGGTTAATATGAGCCAGAACATCCCCCCTCTCAAACCACTCACCAACATTGCTAAACCCTTTCTTATCTCACTAAAATAGGAACCCACTAATTCCTACAAAAGATGCTCTTTTAAGGGCTAGACTTCACAAGAGCAATTAGTTATGTTACTCACATATGTATCAATAACCGTACTGTTTTGAAGATGAAGGTGCAGCACTCCCTAACATTTAATATTAAAAAAACACAGCCTTCCTTTGCTAGAAGAATATTCACCAGTAAGTGGTTTTGTATAATTATTGGCCACATTGCAATTAATTCAGAGTTAATCATTGTTATGGCACCAGCAGTATTAGAAGCAAGCCAGCTCACAAGCATAGACTACCATGTAACCGTGACATCATTCATTGCCACACCTATAGATGGAATCATTACACATAATATAGTTAATACAAAACAAAACTGGCAACACTGACCAATGGATGAATGCACATTCCTATAAATTCCTATGCATGTAGTAAACAACTCAGGTGCTCATACACTAATGTACATTGTTGCCAAAATGTACATGCTGGAATCTCAAAAGAGAATCCAGTGAATACATGAGTTTACAAAATAGTGGAGCACACCACATAAAATATAGAACACATGTAACTTGTATCAAACTGAATATTTGAAACAAAAAACCAGAAAAAAGTGTTCATTCCTCTATCTTTCTAAACCACAAAGAAAGTTCATATATTGATTTAAAACTAGAATTTTTAATATATCAATATAAAAAATAAAAATACATACAATCATACAAACTTATAACACACGTAATATAATGTACAAGACAAAAACAACATGGACACATAAAACGTAGTGTATGTACAGATCTCTTAGTGTCAACATCAGGACAGTGCGCGCTCTACGGGCAGCGTAAATGCAAAAACCCAGTCCTTATGCAGAGGCATATTTCATGCATTGTGTTTCTATGCAGTATGTTAACCTTCTGCATTGCAGATCTTTCACCTTGAAAAGTCATTAATGCTGTTGGTAATTAATTGTTCATTTGCAAGGCTTGTTTGCTGGGCTACAGGGTGTGGTCCTTTATTCTAAGACTTTCTAGAAGCCTTTCTTGCAGCATGGTTGGGTGTGGCTCATGGGCAGGGCTTGGCTCTATATAAGGGAGCCAGCCCAGCTCCACATGCTCACTATTCAGAGGTCCCTGTGCAGGGCAGCAGAATTTTCCAGAGTTCCTGTCCCGGAGTCCCTACTAAGTCATTTCCAGGCCTGCATTTGTGTACTTGGTGATCTTCAAGCAGGGCGGTAAGGCGGAGGTCGGGTTAGGCCCCCGACTCCGTTTTCCAGTGGCACTCGAGTTTTGGGCCTACTTTCGAAATCGCGTGTGTAATCATTTCATGGCATTTGTATTGTGAATTCCGAATCGGCAACAGTGTGCGTGATTCCTTCCAGGCATTTACTTCTTGGCATTCAGATCGGCAGTGTGCGCGATCATTTCATGGCATTTGTATTGTGAATTGCAAATTGGCAACAGATTCTTTCCTGGCATTTAACTCTTGAATCATAGATCGGCGTTGTGCACGATCTTTTCATTGCATGCAAATCTAGATGTTCGAATTGGCAACAGAGTGCGAGATTCTTTCCTGGTGTTTATCTTTTGAAATACAGATCGGCGGAGTGCGCGATCATTTCTAGACTTTGAAACCTACATGTGTAGTTTTGATTTAAGTGCATAATATTCCCCGAACATTTGAGTTTTTGAAACTCTTAATCAGAGAGTGACGTAGCAGTGTTATTCATGGTACATGTCTAGTTCATTCATGCAGAGAAAAAAACATGTGCTCTTTGATTCTTGCTACAATGCAGATATTATTCTAAGAAGCTTTTTGGAGAGAGTTTATTGTTCAAAATATAATATGTTAATTCTGGAATGTTCATTAGAAGACCTTGCATAACCTTTCTTGATTTTCAGGTACCTAGATTCCTGAGGCCTAGTTATAGAGAAGCCTTAGGCAATTCATGTTTTCAGCATAAGTGTTTATTTGAAACAAAAACTTATTGAAAATCATTGTGATTAATCATGCAATTGTGTTGTTTAACACGTGCTTCCACAGGTCTCCTTCCCCGCTGATCCCAACCCAAAACCCATTCCCCCACTTGGCCATTCTATAACTCTGTGCTATATAAGTAGTGGAGTTTGGAGCTGCCCAGAGATGGACATGTTGGGAACATGTGCGAGCCCCGAGGATCTGGTCTCCTTGACACTTAGATCCCAAATGTTTGGAAAGAAGGGGCCAAATAATGTCTAATTCAATCTCTTCATAGTAGAACTTCAGCCTAGTAGAACTTCAGCCGACACGTGTTTCGTCCACAAATGGACTTTTTCCAGGCTGATAAATCACAATGGGAAAACAATATATTAATTATAACAAGTTACACAATAATGTAATTCATCTCCATTTTTAAAATTCATTAATACGACCCATTTGGACTGGCAAAGGTCTTCAAAAGTGTAACCCAAAGACAACAAAGTAAAACAGAAAAGGAAGAACACCCAATATCTCGTACCAAATCACAACTAACATGGTACATATTATATAGTGCACAACCTATAAAGTCTTGTGTCAAAACATGCACCCAGAGTGTGTAAAATCAAATTAGTAGGAAGCAAAACATGCACATTTTTATTCACAAAGATTCTTTTGAGAGTGGACCTCCAATAATGTAATAATAAACAAGGCCCAACCAAGATAAGGGTGATTGTATCCTAAGGGCCATGCACAATAAGTACCTTATATATGGGAACTGACCCTAAGTCATAGGAAGAAACCTAAAATGTATAAAAGCATAATTAGATTCTATGCTGCAATCATGGCTAATATTATTCAAAATAGTGACCTAGACTAATTTTACATACCAGTCTTTCCCAGAACATCCAATAAATGATTAATGGCAGTACCATCTCAGCCAGATGGAACTTTATACTCTTTCCAATAACCCCATCCAAAATGCGGTATAGAAGCTGGCATATAATAAGCTTAGGGTTAACCTCTTGGGCAAAGCCAGCCACAAGTCAGTCACTTTGAAGTCTAAAAACAAAAGCACTTATGAGCCAAACAGTATACACCAAAGTTCCCATTTTAGACTCTAAGCATAGTTTAAACCTATTTCTTTTCTTGGAATCAAAGACTACATGAAGCTTATTCATTATTGAAGCATCACAACTGCATTATCGATTCTGACCAGTACAGAACAGTGCCTTATATATCTAAAGGACAAAGACATATGTGAGCCTAATATTAGCAACAGTGACTCACAATTTCAACTACAAAAGCGCCTTTGACTAATTAATTTCTCATACTGAAACGACTTTAAACTGGTTTCTTTTCAAACTGTTTTTTCAATTACGAGCAGGCAAAAAATGTATTAGCTAGTTCAAGAACTGTTGACTTATAATGACAATACCTGTGAGTAATAACTTTCGAAAATCAGAATCGCGGACGTCCGCATAGCCATTAGGAAACGGATAACGTATCGCACACTCTTTTAAATAGAGAAAAGATCTTTCATTATGCGGTTACACCGTCCAATGGTGTCAACCGTAACTAACACTACCAACGGGCAGCAGCCCTGTTTGTTGGTTTAACCCCTTCGCTGCCAGACCTTTTCCCCCTCAGGTGCCAAGCCTTTTTTTGGCTATTTGGGGCAGTTTGCGCTTAGGCCCTCATAACATTTTGTCCACATAAGCTACCCACGCCAAATTTGAGTCCTTTTTTTCCAACATCCTAGGGATTCTAGAGGTACCCAGACTTTGTGGGTTCCCCTGAAGGAGACCAAGAAATTAGACAAAATACAGTGAACATTTAGTTTTTTTTTTTTAAATGGGAAAAAAGGGCTGCAGAAGAAGGCTTGTGGTTTTCCCCTGAAAATGGCATCAACAAAGGGTTTGCAGTGCTAATATCACCATCTTCCCAGCTTTCAGGAACAAGCAGACTTGAATCAGAAAACCTAAATTTTCAACACAATTTTGGCATTTTACTGGGACATACCCCATTTTTACTATTTTTACTCTTCTGGTTGCGGGGATATATTGGGCTTGTAGGTTAATCAAGAACCCTAGGTACCCAGAGCCAATAAATGAGCTGCACCTTGCAATGGGTTTTCATTCTATACCGGGTATACAGCAATTCATTTGCTGAAATATAAAAAGTTAAAAATAGGTATCAAGAAAACCTTTGTATTTCCAAAAAGGCCACAAGATAAGGTGTTGAGAAGCAGTGGTTATTTGCACATCTCTGAATTCTGGGGTCCCCATACTAGCATGTGAATTACAGGGCATTTCTCAAATAGACGTCTTTTTTACATACTGTCTTACATTTGGAAGGAAAAAATGTAGAGAAAGACAAGGGACATTAACACTTGTTTTGCTGTTCTGTGTTCCCCCAAGTCTCCCGATAAAAATGGTACCTCACTTGCGTGGGTAGGCCTAGCGCCCGCGACAGGATATGCCCCAAAACACAACGTGGACACATCACATTTTCAGAAAGAAAACAGAGCTGTTTTTTACAAAGTGCCTAGCTGTGGATTTTGGCCTCTAGCTCAGCCGGCACCGGGGGAAACCTAACAAACCTGCACATTTTTGGAAACTATACACCAAGGGGAATCTAAGATGGGGTGACTTGTGGGGCTCGGACCAGGTTCTGTTACCCAGAATCCTTTGCAAACCTCTACATTTGGCCAAAAAAACAATTTTTCCTATCATTTCGGTGACAGAAGGTTCTGGAATCTGAGAGGAGCCACAAATTTCCTTCCACCCAGCGTTCCCCCAAGTCTCCCGATAAAAATGGTACCTCACTTGTGTGGGTAGGCCTAGCGCCCGCGACAGGATATGCCCCAAAACACGACGTGGATACATCACATTTTCAGAAAGAAAACAGAGCTGCTTTTTACAAAGTGCCTAGCTGTGGATTTTGGCCCCTAGCTCAGGCGGCACCTGGGGAAACCTAGCAAACCTGCGCATTTTTGAAAACTAGACACCTAGGGGAATCTAAGATGGGGTGACTTGTGGGGCTCTGACCAGGTTCTGTTACCCAGAATCCTTTGCAAACCTCAAAATGTGGCCAAAAAAATACTTTTTCCTGTCATTTCGGTGACAGAAAGTTCTGGAATCTGAGAGGAGCCACAAATTTCCTTCCACCCAGCGTTCCCCCAAGTCTCCCGATAAAAATGATACCTCACTTGTGTGGGTAGGCCTAGCGCCCGCGACAGGATATACCCCAAAACACGACGTGGACACATCACATTTTCAGAAAGAAAACAGAGCTGTTTTTTACAAAGTGCCTAGCTGTGGATTTTGGCCTCTAGCTCAGGCGGCACCTGGGGAAACCTAGCAAACCTGCGCATTTTTGAAAACTAGATACCTAGGGGAATCTACGATGGGGTGACTTGTGGGGCTCTGACCAGGTTCTGTTACTCAGAATCCTTTGCAAACCTCAAAATGTGGCCAAAAAAACACTTTTTCCTGTCATTACGGTGACAGAAAGTTCTGGAATCTGAGAGGAGCCACAAATTTCCTTCCACCCAGCGTTCCCACAAGTCTCCCGATAAAAATGATACCTTACTTGTGTGGGTGGGCCAGGTACCTGCAACAGAAAAAGGCCAAAAACTTGTAGATATTGAGGGGATAGCACAGCGAGTTGATAAGCACATATTCTTCTTTTATACATCTTTAGGCTGACTCTGCTTTGGGGACCCACACAAGTGAGGTGTCATTTTACTTGGGAGACTGAGGGGAACGCTAGGGAGTAGGAATTTTGTGCTGGAGCGGTGATCGTACAAAGAAAAGTCAGGTAAATATGTTTTTTTAAGCACATTTTGAGGTTTGCAGAGGAGTCTGGGTAAGAAATGTTGGGGGATCCACACAAGCCACACCTCCCTGGACTCCTTGGGGTGTCTAGTTTTAAAAAATGTCTGGGTTTGGTGGGTTTCCCTAGATGAAGGCTGCACCCAAGACCAAAAACATAGGTGCCCCCTCCCCCCCAAACACAGGTTGTTTTGTAATATATAATTTTGATGTGTCCACATAAGTCTGTGATGTGCCAAACACTAAAATTGTGAAAAGAAACGCACTTAGGTTATGTGAAAAAGACCCCTCATCCACCAATCAAGTTGGGGGCATGCTTCATCATTGGGGTCCCACCTGAGACACCTAGCGTGTCACAAGTGTGCTGCGACGCCTGATTACAGCGGAGCAGGTTTTGTCATTTTTAACCTCACATACTGGGTGGATTTCGCATGAGGGTGAGTGATGGTTCAGCAGATCAAATTTTATTAACAAGAGATTTCACAAAAGTGTAATACACTGTTAATAACTGAAAGGCCAAATAACTGAACCAATGACTCACAGCTCGTGAGCTGTAAAGCCACAGCAAGGCACCAACCGCTTTACAGTCCATTCACACACCTTTCATACATGACATGCACAAGACCATTCACGCCGCCAGCCACGGGCCCAGCACATTATAACACTTGCATCGACAGGCAGCGCCACTCAAGGGCCCATCACTTTCATACGCCCACATGCCTGATACAGCAATCACACCAACTGATGTGTGTGGACTGGCGTTTGGCTGGCACCGCCAGCCAAGCGCCACCCCACACACACCGCCAGCCAAGCGCCACCCCACGTACACCGCCAGCCAAGCGCCACCCCACGCACACCGCCAACCAAGCACCACCCCCCACACACCGCCACCCCACACACACCGCCAGCCAAGCGCCACCCCACGCACACCGCCAGCCAAGCGCCACCCCACGCACACCGCCAGCCAAGCGCCACCCCACACATACCATCCCTTTTTTGTTTGTTTTTAAACAACAAAGAAACCACTAATCATAAATAAGTACAAAACTACAAACACAAAAGCTCTAACTGAATACATGACTAATGCCAACCGTGAAACTGAACATATAAAAATATAAAACAGCAGTTTACGCTCACGGAATTTCCAAATAATTCTTCTGTGTGTGGTAGCTCCCGAAACAACCACCCACACACAGCCCAAACTTTGAAGGACAATCAGGGCTGTACATCCTAGACTCCTTCCTGATACCTCTTCTAGCACAGACTCTACATCTCTTAGCAGGAAAGTTTTTTTTGGCCGTGGGAGGAATGTGCTCAGCAAAGTGACGATCTTTCAGTCTAGCCACATCCTCCACCACTGCTTCTCTAGGAACTCTTGCCTGTTCCAGCACAACAAGGCTAGCTATGATAGACTCCTGAAATTTCACAAATGTCATCCTTGACTCTGGAGAACTATCCTTGAACACAACAAAAACATTAAAAGTTGCCAAGTGGAACAAGTGAACCGCTAATTTCTTATACCAAACATAAGACTTACGAGCAGCAGTGTAATGTTCCAACCTCTGATCTACTCTATCAACACCACCCATGTGCTTATTATAGTCTAAGATGCACACAGGCTTGCGCACATCGGCAACCTGACCCCAAACAGCCACAGGTGAAGTACTCTCATCATGGATGGTGCTTAGCATGTATACATCCCTCTTGTCTACAAATTTCAGAGCTAGCAGCTCATCATTCCGCAAGGCACTGCACTGTCCCTTCTCAAGTTTTTTACAGACAAGCTCTCTTGGATAGCCTTTCCGATTAGAGCGGATTGTGCCACAAGCAACAGTGTCCACTCTGAACAACTCCTTGAACAACTGAACTCCAGTGTAGAAGTTATCTACATATAAATGGTGACCTTTGTTAAACAGTCGTCTACCAAGTTCCCACACAATTTTCTCACTAACTCCAAAAGTGGGTGGACAACCAGGGGGATCAATATTGGAATCCCTACCAGTGTAGACCCGGAAATTATAAACATATCCTGTACTACTTTCAGACAGCATATACAATTTAATTGCATACCGTTCCCTCTTGCTAGGAATGTACTGCCTAAAAACCAAACGACCCTAGAACAGGACCAAAGATTCATCTACAGATATTTCTTTCCCTGGAACATAGATCTCTGAAAACCGATCTACCAAATGATCAAGGACAGGTCTAATCTTAAAAAGACGGTCAGAATCAGGATGATCTTGTGGCAAGGCTAAAGCATTATCTACAAAATGCAACATCCAAAGAAGAAGCTCATACCGGTTACGACTCATGATGGCAGGAAATATAGCAGTTGCCATCAAGGGACTAGTAGACCAATATGAAGACAGCAATGGCTTCCTTATCAGCCCCATCAAAAAAGTTAAACCCAAGAACTTTTTCAACTCTTCCAGATTTGTGGGAATCCACCGGCTAGCTCTAGAGTGTGGCCTAAGTCTGGCACCGTTGTCCCTCAAAAACTGCTCTGCATACAAATTAGTCTGCTCAATAATCTCTTCCAAAAATATATCGTCCATAAACAACTCAAAAAAGTTGACAGGCAAAAAGTTTTCCGTATTAACTCGACACTCTGAAAAACCAGTAAACGCAGGCAACTGTGGCTGCTCCATGTTTGGTGCAACCCACGTGTCAGGTCTTCCAATAGGAAGCCTTTCAGCCGCTGGCTCCTGCACCATCGGCACATCACTGTCCTCCTCTAAAACAGGCCCTTTATCAGCACTGAGAGTGGCTTCATCATCAGATGATTCATCTCTGACAGAAAATTCACTTCCAGAATCCTGCACTTCCTCCTCTGCCTCAGATGCAGAGTCAGTCTCATATTCATGGTCAGAAGGTGACTCAAAAAGCACACTAACAACCTGCTGAGCAGGTCATCCTATGGCTAGCCATGATCCTTCCTACAAAAATTAACTGGACAAATACACCACCAACAACCAGCACTGTGTAAGATAAGTAACAAAGTGTAGCTTTATCACTAAGAGTTATAAACTCAAAAACTATACTGCTCACTTGCCTGAAAAAGCTTGACTCACCAGCAACTACTCTGCACAGCCACAGCAATCACCAAGGTTATCCCACTAAAAAGAGAAAGACAAAAAAGCAAATTAGACATAAGACAACACAATAATCATTGTGCATAAATCTAAGGACAATTTCACACACAATCCTGCATTCAGTACACCACCTACAAACATGTCATTCATGCATGGCAACAATACTCACTTGGAGTAAATTTATTTACTTACCTAAAACATGCAACTACGCAAACTGCAGGACAACTACTGCCAAAATTGCAACAAGCCACAGCAAAGTCAGCAAAAGCTTTGAACTTGAACAAAAAGGAGAAAAACTGTTATTATCATAAAAGCAAATACTTCGCCAGTTGACAAACACCCCGCCACCAACCATTATTTAATTGTACCTTGTGTCTAGTGTTCTCTGCTTGGGGGAAGATGGGCCTAAAAACAAATAGGCCAATCTACCCCCAAGGGGGGCAGAAATGCCATAGAATATATTGCCCCCTTTGGGGGTGACCCTTACCCACGGGGCCAACCCCCCCACACAAAGCACACACATGATCCCTGGCACTAAGTGGATTCTGCCCCCCTTTGGGGCAGATGGGCCTAAAAAAAAAAAAGGAGGCCGATCTGACCCCAAAGGGGGGCAGAACTGTCCAATAGTGCTTTTTGGCCCTTGGGGGCGACCCTTGCCCAAGGGGGCAACCCCCAACACAAAAAAAACAAAAGAAAGAAAAATAAAGTCCCTGGCATCTTCATGGTTTCTGCCCCCCCGGGGACAGAAGGGCCTACAAAAAATAGGCCAATCTGTCCCCAAGGACGGGCAGAAATCGCCCAGATTACATTGCCCTCTTTGGGGGGGCGACCCTTGCCCAAGGGGCCACTCCCCCACACAAAGCACACACACACACACATAGTATCCCTGGCGCTATGGGGATTCTGCCCCCCTTGGGGGCAGAGAGGCCTAAAACAAATAGGCCTATTTGCCCCGAAGGGGGGCAGAACTACACAATAATACATACGGGACCCTGGGGGCGACCCTTGCCCAAGGGGCTGCCCCCCAGCACAAAAAAAAAACAACAATAAAATCCCTGGTGTTTAGTGGCTTTCTGCCCCCCTTGGGGGCAGATCGGCCTAAAAATAAGGCCAAGGGGGGCAGAAACGGCAATATATACATTGGCCCCCCAGGGGGAGCGACCCTTGCCCAAGGGGCCACCCCCCAACACAAAGCACACATACACACATAATATCCCTGGTGCTATTGGGATTCTGCCCCCAAAGGCCTAAAAAAAATAGGCCCAAGGGGCCGCCCCCCAAAAAAAAAAAAAAAACAACAATAAAATCCCTGATGTCTAGTGGCTTTCTGCCCCCCTTGGGGGCAGATCGGCCTAAAAATAAGGCAGAAATGACGAAAAATACATTTGCCCAAGGGGTCGCTCCCGCACACTAAAAACACAAACACACACACACATACTGAAATCACTGGTGTCTAGTGGGCATTCATGCTCAAAGTGACATCGAGGGAAAGGAAACACCCCCCCCGCACGAAGGTGAAAAACTCACCTTCTCCTTAGACGCACTGGAAGCAAATGGCTTCCAGCGCGTCTTTCCCCCTTTCATGATATCAGCACGCGATCGCCCGCTGACGTCAAGGAGGGGTGGGGGTGAAAGGGGAAGGGATTCTCATTTCAGCCCTAGCCTAGGGGTGTGGGGGGGCTGCCCTCGGGGGGAGTGCTAGCGCTTCCCCCGACAGCCAGTCCCAGGACGTAATGGTTACGTCCATGGCGCCACAAGGGCGCTGCCATGGAAGTAACCATTACGTCCATGGCGAGGAAGGGGTTAAGCAAAATCATAACAGTATCGCCCACCCCCATCGACAACACGATATGAGTCCTTCTACGGGCAGCTCCGGCGGCCATCTTAGCAGTGTCAAATAGCGCATTGCTGTCCATTCTAATATATTACGATAGAAGCACCTGCCATTTATACCATAATGGGAAAACTGATCAGTGTTATATACTTGTCTGTATTAACTAAGGGAATTATAATTAAACATCAAATTACATTTTGGCACCAAATATTTGAATGGTGCATTTTGTCTATATGGAATGTTAGTGGACACACACATATAATGATCAAAATAATTAAATAATTGTTTTAAAAATAATTAATCGTGAAGCATACAGTTGGTTCAATGATGAGCGATATAAGTCTTATTGAAGGCAAATCCGGCGGCCATTTCCACATAATATAGTAAAACTGTCAGCCTAAAATCATGATTCACGATCTTCAAACCAACAGCATCATTCATTCCATTCACATGAATGAGTCCAGGAAACACACAAGGTAACAAGAACTCACCCAGTTATGTGGTTGGTTGAAATAAGCAGTCTTTCCACACAAATACTAAATCCCTCTCAAAATTGGTTCTTCACCAAACAGGACATTCCCACTGACCATATAAGTTCTTTCACTCACACATATTCATTTGGCCTAACTCCAGTGTACAATTCTCCCTTTCTGTCATTCTCCATTCTCTTTTTTGTTAGTATTCTTTTTTTTAATTGACAGCAACATACATGGTAGAGACATACCTTGACAGTATATTAGTAACATATTGACTGGATGCATACATTGTGTCCAGACATCCCCCTTCAAAATTCCATCTTACACAATTATCAGTCAACAACCCTATCAGGTCCGTTGAGGGCCCCACATGGGTAAAGTCATTACAGAATCCTCCTCTGTAGGCATTCCAAGGTCCCCAAACCATTGTCTTTTTTCGGGGCACCCTCGACCCTCATATACCACCCTTTCAGTTAACATGATCCAATCTAAATCCTTTTTCCAGTCTTCTAGTCGGAGCGGTTGCTCTACCCCACATTCTTGCAACATTATATTTGGCCACAATAAGACTATTGTCCACCATATCTGCATCATGCAAGTGACCTCAATCTCTCCAAGATATTGAGGTGGCACCACCTTGCTAAGGCTGTAAGTGGGTGCCCTTACTTCACCCATACATTCCACCACCCCTGTCCAAAAGGTTTGGATTATGGTGCAAGCCAACACAGTGTGGTGGAATGTGCTGGGGTGTCCACATCCACGCCAGCAACATCACAGTTTGACCCATTTTGTGCAATAAGGATTGGGCATAATATATTCTGTGCAGTGTTATTAAATGTATCATCCTACAGCCCACCCAAATGGCCACCTCTAGTGGGGATGCCAGGACTGTTGCCCACTCATCGTCTTCCATTTCACCTAGTTCATGTGCCAATGCCTCCCTCAGGTGTTTTAAGGGGTCGGTTGTTGTTGAGTAGCTTCTTGTAAAATAGGGAGATAACCTTCAGAGGCATATACTCATCTAGTAAATGGTCTTCCAGGGGAAAGGACCTGGGAAGGGTACTTCCCTTGGTCAATATCGCCATGAGTCATGACGTACTTTGAGATATTGATAAACCTCAGAAGGTGCTAGTTGGTAATATAACTGCCCATGGGACAATATCCCTGTTTTCCCAGAGGTCCCTTACTTTTGAAAGACCAATAATGTCCCATTTGATGAATCCCGGCTGTATGCCCAGCTGTGCAATGTCCCATAATGGGGTAGCATCTGTTACCTTGCCCTTCCATCCCAGTGCATTCAGGCTAGTGTGCTAAATGGTGACTACTGTATCCATAGAGCCGGATATACAGGAGCGTTTTCAGGGGCAAGATAGGGCCCTAAGGTAGCCTGATGGTTGCATAAGGAATATGTCCATGTGAAACTCTGGTTCATGTGGAGGAACGTGACCCCAGCAGTTTATAGTGGTGAGTTGAGCAGCCCAACAATCTTTCTGGAGGTTTGCAAGGGATATTCCCCTATTGTACCACCCCCTGGTAAGTTTGTGCAACACTGTTCTTGCCCTGTCCCCATTTCAGAGCAATGTTCTGAGTTCTGTGTTGATAGCCTTGAATTAAGAGTCATGTATTGAGAGAGATGATTGGCCCCTGAGGAGATACACCAGACATTTCTTCCAATCCATAGGGTAGCCTGAGTAAAGGCCGAAGGTTGTGATGATTTGAGTAAGTCTACTGAGTGTGTTGTCCAGGTCCCTAATGTAGAGTAGTATGTTGTCTGCATATAACAATACTCTATCTTCTCAAATGTCTTGCCAGTGAAGACCTCTAACCAGAGTTCCTTGCCTGATCCAAGCCACCAGATGCTCCAGGGTGAAGATCAGTGTAAAGGAGGCATCCATGCTGGGTGCCACATTGGAGGCTAAACACCTGAAATAACACCCCATTCACTCTGACTTGGGCCGGTGGTTGTGTATAAAGCAGTCTGACCCAGCTGGTAAAATGGGGACCAAAACCCTGTTGAGACATCACTTCAAGCATGCAGAGCCATTCCATGGTATCAAATGCCATTTTGGTATTGAGGGAGAGTGCTAAAGCATCTTCCTGAAAGTTGTGAGATTGACATAGTACCCCATGAAGGTGGTACAGGTTGAGAGTAGTACTGCGGTTGAACATGAAGCCCGACTGGTCTGGGAGGAACAGGGTAATGATTACCTTGAGTAAGCGGAGAGCTAGCACCTTGGCCAGGTTCTTGGCTTCAACACTGAAGAGGAAGATAAGCCAGTTCTAGAAGCAGTGATCTGGGGGCTTCCCCTTCTTGAGTGTAACCACAATAATGTCCAGGCATTGGTCTCTATGCAAAAAGCCAGGTTCTCTGAAGTCTTGGAACATATGCAATAAGTAGAGGTCAAGTTTTGCAGCCATCAGTTTACAGAGTTCTACTGGCATACTGTTCGGGGCAATGGCTTTTCCAGGAGTGAGGTTTTGTATTGCCTGTATAATTTTGGCCTCTGGCAACTCCTCCTCTTGGAGAGCCATGTCAGTTGGGGCTATAGTCAGGAGGTAAATGTCTGCCAGGAGCTCCCTGGCCTCTTCCTCGGTTGTAGCAACTGGGGAGTATAGTTGAGTGTAGTGAGTGGCAAATGTCTCCACCACTTCCCATAGGTCTTCCATGAGCACGCAGGTGTTCACATGTATTGTTGGCACCCAGCGATATGGCTGTTCCCTATTATCTAACCATGCTAGGAATTTCTTCACTTTGTCAATGACTTTGTAGAATTGTATTGTGTTGTGTTGCTCGGTGACTCGCTCTGTCAACCTCCATGGCTGTGTCTCTGTATTCTTTTTGCTTTAACTGCAGTGTATGTTTCATAGTAGCAGAGTCTTGGGACACATGTTATTGCTCTAGGTCATGTAAGTCTCCTTAGAGGACCTCAAATTTGGTTTGTTTGTCTTTTTTGTGCCCCACTATCAAAAAGAGCCTGTGCTCTTCGATAACTGTTGTGTACGCTTCCCAGAGGGTTTGCAGCTAGTCGATCAAGGACTTCTTTTTTGCAAAGTAGTTGTCAGTCGCTTTTATAAGGTCTTCCCTGATAAATGGGATTTTGGAGTACCAAGGGTTAAGTAGGATTTCACATCTATCAGGGCTCGTGCCAGGCCCTAAAATCACCCAGGCCAGTGAGTGGTCAGAGATAGCCATAGCTAACTGTTGGACCTCTGAGTAGTGAGGAGGGTGAGGAGGTGATTAATGTGGGATAGGCTACTGTGTCCCCTGGAGTGAATGTAAAATGTTGTGAAGTGGGATTTTGATTGTGCCAGAGATCCAGCAGGCTAAAGGCCATAAGAAAGTCCACAAGTGGGCAGCATGAGGTCAACATTGCCTCGGAGGTGAGCAGCTCGCTCTTCACAGAGCACCAGGTTAAGGTCACTTCCAAAAAAATACACCATCTGGCAATTTGAGCAAGAAAGCTGCCAGCTCAGGTATCAATAGGTTATATAGGTGGAGGGGATATAGACAGTGCATATGTTAATCTTTGTCTCCCCACAAGTACTGGAGGTAGCCTCAGACCGCCCCTGGGTGTCTTTCCATGTGTGGGAGCGATTTGCAGACCAGAATCCCAACCCCCCCCCAAACAAACGGTGTATCTCATGTTCACTACCATCTTATATTCCCATCTATAAAGTGAACAATAGGTGTTTCCTGAAGAAGAACTATGTCATCCGCATGACGCTTAATGTATCGTAGCACAACTGTACAGTTAATTTTGTTTCTGAGTCTGTTTACATTCCAGCAGAGAAATGCAATCTTGGATTTAGAGTTTGGATCTTCCATATGTAGTTGGTGGTGTACAACTGGCCCCTCTACCAGCTTGCATATCTATTTTAGTGATCAAGGTTTGGCTAGGAACATGCATGGGTCCCAACTATTAAAGCAGATGCCACATTGGTGTCTCTGATCATCACAAGGAAAATCAAAACATATACACAATCCAAACCTCATAAACAATAATCCCCTCCCTTCACAGATGGCTTGATACTAACCACCACCCTAACATTACAGAGTGCTTATCACCTCAAACTGGTATTAAGAACAAAGTGAGGGTGTGGATGGCATTCACAAGCAACCCGCGCCCGCCAGCTCCCTCCCACCTTGCAAGCATATTGTTACCATTAATCACATGTTCGTTGGAGTGGGCTGGCAGGCAAGTTCAAGTCCTGGATCCCTAGTCCTCTTCCTGAATAAAAAAAAAAACAAAGAAGGAGAGGGGAGGAAGAAAAGAAAACGGAGATCCATGGAAGGGGAGATCCCCCTCACAAAAGAGCTATGGAGGTAGACAAATCTGAGGGTTTATTGTGCTTATTTCTCCTCAGTGGATGTGTCACCTCATTGTTCCCTACTAGGGGTCCTTTCTGTGTCTTGGGGCTGTGGTGAGCCCTCTTCAGGAAGTTGAGAGGATGACTGTCTGTTTTCCAGTGCTGGTGTTGGATTGGGTTTTTGCCGTCCCTGCTGGTCTCTATCCCTTGAGTCAGTCCCAATTCTCTTCAAGTAAAGTGAAGGACCATGTCTTTCCCCCGCCGCCATATTCAGTCACTCCGGGAACAGCATGACATATTTGTGACCTCTGTCCCAGAGTGTTCACTTCACTTCCAAGAAGCTGTGGTGGTGCCGCTGGACATGGAGAGTAGTGGTCCAGAAAGAAACTGATGGTGGTATTCTCAATCAGACTGGGAAAGCATTGCATGCCCCTGGCAGGAGTATATCCCAATCTCGGAAGATGAAGATGCGTGCAATTATGGTTTGGGTCGGTGTACCTGGTTTGGAAATGGTGCCTAGGATTCTGTGGGTATGTTCAACTGATAAATATTTGGATAGTCCACATGGTTGTAGGCCTTTCAGGATAATATTGTCCACAAAGAGGTCAATTTCGGAGCCCTCCACCCTCTCCAGCACCCCCACTATGCGGATATAAGCCTTCATTATGATTTTGGTTGTCTCAAAGCGAGACTGCCAAAGTCACGGGTGCAAGGAGACAGCCAGTGCTGGCAGTCTCCCGACCGCCATTTTATGGATACTGCCGGATTTCCACCATCATTTGGGAGGAAATCTGGCAGTAGACATGCTGGCGGTCGGAGGCACCTGCACCCCCCTGCCAGAAGGACGTCGCCAGCAGTATTAAGACTATTAGTACGCCCTGGCGGTGTCCTGTTGGCGGAGCGCTGCCAGTGGTAGCTACGTCTCTTCCTGTACCCTGCTGGCCGACCTTCTCCTCAGAACAGGTAAGGTGATGGTCCGACAGGGGTGGGGGGTGGTGGGTGTTGTGTGTGTGGTGTCTGCATGTCTGTATGAATGTGTGTGTGCGTGTGTGAATGCATCTGTGAGTGTTGTTGTGTATGGACAGTTGGATGCATGTGAGTGAATGCGTGTATGAATGTTACAGTGAGTGCATGTCTGCATGTCAGAGTGTAAGTGTGTGAGCATGCTAGTGTGGATGCTTCTCTGAATGCATTTGAGTATGTGCGAGTGAATGCATGTATGGATGAGTGTGAGTGAATGCGTGTATGCAAGTGGAAGTGAATGGGTGTATGCGTGGTGCGTGTGGGAGTGTGTGTGCATGTATGCGGGGCGGGGGTGGGGCGCTGTGAGTATAGAGGGTGGGGGAACTGTGAGTATAGGGGGTGGGTGCACTGTGAGTATAGGGGGAGTTGGGGCGCTGTGAGCATAGGAGGGTGGGGGCGCTGTGAGTATAGGGGTGTTGGGGAGCTGTTACTTTAGGAGAGTAGGGGGGCCAGGTGATTTCTGGAGGGTGGGGGAGCCATCTACCGGTGACAAGGAATTCCCTGTCACCTGTAGCTCTACAGCCATAGTTTTTGTGGCAGGGCTCCTGCTGTGGAAACCATGGCTGTAGGCCTGCTCATAATACCGCCGGCAGTCTTGTGTAGAAAACCAGGTCGGAGAAACACATCTCCGGCCCGGCCGTTCATACCGCCACTCATAATGTGGGGTTATACACCACTTGCCTGTTGGCGGTGATACAGTCACATTAACCCTTGCAGTCAAAAGATCACCAGGGTTAAAATGAGGCCCCTCAAAATCTTTGAGTTTGGCTCTTAAGTTCTCATTCATGATGTGGAGCTCCTTCATTTGCTTGTGTAGAGTGGTAATTTCCAATTCAATGTTTGTCAGGGAGTCTTCTGTACTTTCAGTCTGGTGTTCATCTTGCAGAAGTCCGCTCTCAACAGTGTGACCTCTGTGGAGACGGGGTCAATTTTGGTTTCCAATGAGCCTTTGACACTCAGGATGGCAGCCACGGCCGTGGAATTCCGCCACAGCTATTATGACCCACAGCACGGAGTCCACCACACCAAAGGTCAGTGATAAACTGGTGAAAACAAAACCTCCACCGTCACGGCAACAGAAATACGCCCACACTATCACGACACACGAATCCACGCGGCGGTCTTTCAACCGTGGTATTCCATTGGCGGTACACACCGCCGCGCTCAAAATACACACACATTTACAAAACACTGCCACATTGGACAATTTGAAAGACACACACCTGATACACATACACGCACCACTTCCACACAACCAATACAATATAAAACACACACCCACATCACCCACAAACCCCTATAACCACAATTACCGATAGAAGACCAGAGAGAGACACCACAAACAACTACCAAGCATCCACAGGCACACAATACCATCACCCACATAACTTCCACGCACCTCACACAACACACCACTAAATATCACCCCACTTATCACTACACACACCACCCAACACATCACCCACACCACCCCATGGCACGGCAAAGACACCCCAGGTTGTCGGAGGAGGAGCTCAGGGTCATGGTGGAGAAAATCGTCCGGGTAGAGCCACAGCTATTCGGATCACAGGTGCAGCACACCTCCATAGCTAGGAAGATGGAGCTATGGCGAAGAATAGTGGACAGGGTTAACACAGTGGGACAGCACCCAAGAAATCTGGATGACATCAGGAAGAGGTGGAATGACCTACGGGGGAAGGTGCTTTCCGTGGTCTCAAGACACCACCTTGCGGTTCAGCGGACTGGCGGCGGACCCCAACCTCCTCCCCCACAACTAACAACATGGGAGGAGCAGGTCTTGGTGATTCTGCATCCTGAGGGCCTCGCAGGAGTAGATGGAGGAATGGTAAGGCAAATCTTTACTATTACATCCCCCACCCTACCTGCATACCATCACATACCCCCATCCTCACCCTCACCTGCATCACTCCAACTCCTCACAAATGTCCCACTATCATAACCCACACATCTTAACACCAAGCCCTGCATGCAACAACAAAGCACGGACACCCATCACCAAAGCATGGTCACTGCCCATACCCATACACCCCCCTAAACCACCATCACACAAGGTCCCACACAGGAATGCAAGCACTGGGGTACACGGTCACCCACCTATTGCACACCATGGCACTCACAGATGTAATAAACATCCTTTTATACCCCTGCAGGACCCCTACCCAACATCACCGGACAGGAGGGTCCACTCATGTCCACACCACCAACAGAAGAGGCCCACAGTGATGACAGCAGCTCTGTCCAACTGGATCTAGATGACCAGCCCGGCCCATCGGGGACCTCGGGACAGTCGGGTCCCCACAGTCACAGGACACTACAGACCTTCCCCCCTTTGGAAACACCAGCACAGCACCCACCCAGCGGGCCCATACCTCTGTCCCCAGGACACGTCAAGCAGCAATGTGTCCACCACTACAGGGAACCCAGGCTAACCCACCACCCAAACAACAACAGGGACCTGGGGGCAGTGGTAGTGGGCACACAGTCCAGGGGACGGAGGCCCAGGAACACAGGGGAACTGGGAGGGCTGCTGTGCGACAGGGGGAGGACAGGCCAAGGGAACCAACTCTCCACGAGGCCCTCGCCTCCATCATGGGAGCCTACCACCACTCCCAGGAGACGATGGCAACGGTACTGGCCAAGTTTCAGGAGACCCAGCGCCTGCAGGAGGAACAGTATTTGGGCTTCAGGAAGGAACTCAGAACCATCAATTCCACCCTGGGCACCATCGTAGGGGTGCTGAAGGAAGTACTCAACACCAGGAGGGACACTGTGGCACAACAAGGGGCCCCTGACACTAGCCTGGATGATGAACTGCCCACCACCTCTGCCCGCGCTAGTGGACAGGACACCCGCCACAGGACCACCACACCAGCACCCCACCCCCTGCAGAGGGAGAACCACCCCGCAAACGGTCCCTGAGATCCAGGACTAAGACAGAGAACGATACCAAGACCCCCGCCAAGAAATGAGACCACCCTGAATGTCATCCTACTGTCCCACTTTGTCACCCTGTCCATCCTCAAACTGCCCCAGCTCCACTACCTATGCTCATTTGGGCAATGCACCTGTGAGACTAATAGACTGGACTCTGCCATTGACATTCCTTGAAGCACAAAACAATCTGTGACAAAATGCTCTTACAATTGTAATGTCAACATACCTATGTCACTCAGCTCTAGTCCATGAGGAAACACAGCAGATGTCACACTGTGGACACACATCTGTGAAATCATAAGGGAAAGTGACAACTCTGTGACCATACACCGGGTGAAAACGACAGATAGTAGAGAGGTGGTAGTGTTAAAGTACATGTAGTAGGCAGGTCTGTATTCTTTCCTGTGTCTCACTGGAAATATTGCAGGATCACTGAGTTCCTGTTGTCCATGTCCTCTTCTTCTGCTTCCTCATCTTCACTGTCCACGGGCTCCACAGCTGCAACAACACCGCCATCTGGACCATCCTCCTGCAGAAAAGGCACCTGTAGTCGCAAAGCTAAGGTGTGAAGCATACAGCAGGCCACGATGATCTGGCACACCTTCTTTGGTGAGTAGAATAGGGATCCACCTGTCATATGGAGGTACCTGAACCTGGCCTTCAGGAGGCCGAAGGTCCGCTCAATTATCCGCCGAGTTCGCCCATGGGCCTCATTGTAGTGTTCCTTTGCCCATGTCCTGGGATTCCTCACTGGGATCAGTAGCCATGACAGGTTGGGGTAAACAGAGTCACCTGCAAATGGCGAGGGACAACTGTTAGACACACACGAACCTGTAGGGATATCCCCAGACCCAGACAACCATTCCCACTGACTTGCTTCAAGGTGCTCAACTAATAGCCACACACGGTGCCTCTGGAGTTGACCCATCACATAAGGGATGCTGCTATTCCGCAGGATGTAGGCGTCATGCACTGAGCCAGGGAACTTGGCATTAACATGGAAGATGTACTGGTCTGCCAAACACACCATCTGCACATTCATGGAATGATAACTCTTCCGGTTTCTGTACACCTGTTCACTCCTGCGTGGGGGGTACCAAAGCCACATGTGTCCCATCAATGGCACCTAAGATGTTGGGGATATGTCCCAGGGCATAGAAATCACCTTTCACTGTTGGCAATTACTCCACCTGAGGGAAAACGATGTAGCTCCGCATGTGTTTCTGCAGGGCAGACAACACTCTGGACAACACGTTGGAAAACATAGGCTGGGACATCCCTGATGCTATGTCCACTGTTGTTTGAAATGATCCACATGCAAGGAAATGGAGTACTGACAGCACCTGCACTTGAGGGGGGATTCCTGTCGGATGGCGGATAGCTGACATCAGGTCTGGCTCCAGCTGGCCACACAGTTCTTGGATTGTGGCACGGTCAAGCCTGTAGGTGATGATCACATGTCTTTCCTCCATTGTCGACAGGTCCACCAGCAGTCTCTACACCGGAGGATGCCGCCATCTCCTCACATGTCCCAGCGGACGGTGCCTATGAAGGACAACAGCGCGCACGGAGTCAAACAACTCAGAGGTACGTACCCACAGCTTACACAGAACCCTATTATAAACCGAAATTGGCCTGTATGTGTGTTGAGGCTAGGTATGTGTGACGCAGTTAGAAATGACCAATGACTGTGATGGTGCAGTTGGTAATAACTTTTCTTTTCCCCCTGTACAATTCATGTAGGTCAGCGCCCACCAGAAAAAAGATATTTGGCGTGCCGTCCGGACCCTGGGGGTCTACCACAGACGGAGAACCCACTGCCGTAAGAGATGGGAGGACATTCGCCGCTGGAGCAAGAAGACTGCGGAGGCCCAGCTGGGGATGGCCTCCCAATGTGGGAGGGGTGACCATCGCACCATGACCCCCCTGATGTTCAGGATCCTGGCAGTGGTGTACCCGGAGTTGGATGGGCGCTTGGGGGCATCACAGCAGCCACAAGGGGGTGAGTACACTCTCATTTAGCTGATTTTGCGTGCAGTGGAGGTGTCTGGGTGGGGGAGATGGGCTGTGGATTTCCCTAGGTCAGGGCGTTTAGTAGGCAAGGTCCCTCTGTAAGGCAGGCCATGTGGCACCCCACCCCACCTGTGTACAGTGCCAAGTGCACCTAGTCATGCTTCTGTGTCATCCATGGGTGCAGATGTCGTCCATAGCCTTGTAGGCCATGTCCCAGGGATTGAAGAGTGGCCCCCAAGTGCGCGGCGTAGTGCAGGGGGCTTCTCTGTCTGTCGTGTCCGCCAACGGTAGTGGTAATGCATTCACTCAACATGTCTTTCTTCTGTCGTCACCCCCCTTTTTGTGGTCTCCCTGTTCTTGTGTGTATTAGCATCATCAGGCGGAGGAGCAGTGGCACCGGAGCAGGAGGGAGCTGCATCCCACATGGCCCTGGAGGGCGAGACAATGAACTCGGAGTTCACCAGTGGGACGGAGCGGGAGGGGAGCTCCACGGCGGGGACAGGAGCTGACACCAGTGACACGGACTTGTCCTCTGATGGGAGCTCCCTTGTGGTGGCGGCAACATCTGTGCCCCCGCATCTACAGGTACAGCCGCCAACCCCCTACCAGCACCGCCCTCCCAGGAACCCCTAAGGCTTTGCCCCGTGCTCGCTGACCCAGGAGGGTGGGCATCACCTTCGCCCCAGGCCCTGCCCCAGTCACCCCTGCTGCCCTCAGTGAGGAGGCCATTGACCTCCTCAGGTCCCTCACTGTTGGGCAGTCTACCATTTTGAATGCCATCCAGGGTGTAGAAAGGCAGTTGCAACAAACAAATGCATTCCTGGAGGGCATTTATTCTGGTCACGCGGCCCTTCATCGAGCTTTTCAGACTCTGGTTCAGCAATGATGGCATTGTCCCTGTGTCCAGCCTCCCCCCTCCTTCTTTCTCCACCCAGACCCAATCCCCTCTACCTCAGCCTATCCCAAGCACACCTTCAGACCAGCATGCAAACATGTCAACACACAAGGGAAGCTCAGGCAAACATAAGCACCACACATCCCACAGGCAGTCACGCAAGCATCAGACACATGCAGACACACCAACATCCACTGCCTCCACTGTGTCCCCCTCCTCCTCGTCTCCCTCCTCCCTCTCAGTCTCGTCTATACTCACACCTGCATGCACTACATCTACAGCAACTACTGCCATCACCAGCACACACACCACCACACCCAGCTCACCTGCAGTCACCACCCCCACTGCCATTCACACGTCCCCTGTGTCCGCTACCAGCGTGTCTGTGACGCCACCTCCCAAGATACACAAACGCAGGCACACACCGACCCAACAGCCATCCACCTTACAACAGCCTCCAGCGCATGCACCTTCACCCAAAGTCACCAAACGAACACCTCCTACTACCACAACCTCTTCCTACACTCCCAAACCCCCTCCAGCTACCCGTCCCAGTGTCTCCCAAAAACTTTTCCTGTCCAACCTTGACCTCTTTCCCACATCTCCCCCACCCCGTTCGTCTCCTAGGGCCCAACTCTCCAGGTCCCAACCTAGTACCTCAGCCACAACATCTCCGGGACCAGTGGTGCCTCTAGTCACCGGAATCTGGAGTGCATGGGCCACCAGGGAAGCCAGTGTGGCATGGAGCCACAGCACGGACAGTCCCCCACCTGTGAAGCATCAAAAGTTGGCCAGTGCCCGGAGGGAGAGGGGTAAGCTCCAGCCACCAAAGCCGCTCCCAGGGGTCCAGGTGGGAGTGTGGAGTCAGCTGCGACACCTTCCAAGGTGGGGAAGGGCCACAAGAAAGTCAGCAGGTCTGGGAAGAGCAGCACAGCGTAGAAGACCGCCATTATCCCCACTGCCCAGGAGGCCACCGCCACCAGCCCCGCTGGGCCAGAGAGGACCGCCAGCACTAGCCCCGCTGGGCCAGAGAGGACCGCCAGCACCAGCCCTGCTGGGCCAGAGAGGACCGCCAGCACCAGCCCCGCTGGGCCATGAAGGACCGCCAGCACCAGCCCCCCCTGGGCCATGAAGGACCGCCAGCAGCTGAGTCACTGCAAAGGACCCCGCCGCCACAAGCACCGCTGAACAGGGCACCGCCGCCACAAGCACCGCTGAACAGGGCACTGCTGCCACAAGCACTGCTGAACAGGGCACCACCGCCACAAGCACCGCTGGCCCATGAGCGCCAAGGGCACTGACGCTACTGAGTCCGTCACAAGCAGGAGGAAGCACTCAGGGCACAAGGCCCCCTCCAGAACCAGTGGAGAAAGACATCCACTACCTCTGTCCTTGGCAGGATGAAGCACTCTGGGCACAAGCCCCCCCCCCCCAGAACCAGTGGCGGTTTACATCCACTACCTCTGTCCTTGACAGGATGAAGCACTCTGGGCACAAGCCCCCCTCCAGAACCAGTGGAGAAAGACATCCACTAACTCTGTCCTTGGCAGGATGAAGCACTCTGGGCACAAGGCCCCCTCCAGAACCACTGGAGAAAGACATCCACTACCTCTGTCCTTGGCAGAATGATGCACTCTGGGCTCAAGGCCCCCTCCAGAGCCAGTGGAGAAAGACATCCACTACCTCTGTCCTTGGCAGGATGAAGCACTCTGGGCACAAGGCCCCCTCCAGAACCAGTGGAGATTTACATCCACTACCTCAGTCCTTGGCAGGATGAAGCACTCTGGGCAAAAGGCCCCCTCCAGAACCATTGGAGAAAGACATCCACTACCTCTGTTCTTGGCAGGGTGAAGCACTCTGGGCACAAGGCCCCCTCCAGAACCAGTGGAGATTTACATCCACTACCTCAGTCCTTGGCAGGATGAAGCACTCTGGGCACAAGGCCCCCTCCAGAACCAGTGGAGAAAGACATCCACTACCTCTGTCCTTGGCAGGATGAAGCACTCTGGGCACAAACCCCCCCCCCCCAGAACCAGTGGAGGTTTACATCCACTACCTCAGTCCTTGGCAGGATGAAGCACTCTGGGCACAAGGCCCCCTCCAGACCTAGTGGAGAAAGACATCCACTACCTCTGTCCTTGGCAGGATGAAGTACTCTGGGCACAAGGCCCCCTCCAGAACCAGTGGAGAAAGACATCCACTACCTCTGTGCTTGGCAGAATGATGCACTCTGGGCACAAGGCCCCCTCCAGAACCAGTGGAGAAATACATCCACTACCTCTGTCCTTGGCAGGATGAAGCACTCTGGGCACCAAGCCCCATCTAGAACCAGTGGAGAAAGGCATCAACTTGAGAGACTGTGGCTTTGCACTCCCCGGGATAAAGCAGTGGGCAAACCACCCACTGTAGAGACTTGAGAGACTGTGGCTTTGCATTCCCCAGGATGGAACAGTGGGCAAACCACCAACTGTAGAGACTTGAGAGACTGTGACTTTGCACTCCCCAGGATGGAACAGTGGGCAAACCACCCACTGTAGAGACTTGAGAGACTGTGGCTTTGCACTCCCCAGGATGGAACAGTGGGCAACCCACCCACTGTAGAGACTTGAGAGACTGTGGCTTTGCACTCCCCAGGATTGAACAGTGGGCATGTGGCCCCCTCGTGGATTTGGTGTCGTGCACTCAACTGGCTGAGGTGCCCCCCCTTTCCCTCCCCCTGAGGTGCCTGTTTTATTACTATCTGATGCCCCTGCAGTGTTCTCTCCATCATGGTCGGGGATCTTGTGTGGGCCCCGCCCATACCGTGTGGGCCCAGTGTTCCACGGACTTCAATGGAGCACTACCTGGACTACTATTCTCAGTGTATATTTTGTTTATACTGTATATATGTATATTTTAGCGTACTAGAGTTTAATATATTACAATGGTTGCACTCATTTTCTTTTGTCTTTGCATTCTTCTGGGGTGGTTGGGGGTGTAACTGTAATGTATCATGATGTATTGGTGTGTGTGTTGTAGTGGATGAGGGTGGGGGTGTTATGTGTTGCGTGTGTGTGTCCCTGTTTTTTCCCTACCCCCCACCCCTGTATCGTAGGTGCAGTACTCACCGTGGTCTTCGCCACCGGCGTTCATGCTCCTGGTAGAGGAGCAAGAAGATAAGGGCTGGCAGGATCTGCAGCTCAGGTTCCTGGCATCCGGATTTCTCATGGGGTGTGTAGAGGTGAGCGTTTTCCCTTCGAAGTACTGTTTCCGTCGTGTTTTTGTCCGCTGTGAATCCGCTCCGGAAAAGGTGGCGGATTGGTAGGTTGTGATACTGTGGGCGGTACTTTGTCCTCCGCCTGTCTGTTGGCAGTGACCGCCAGGCTGTTTGTTTGTACCGCCGTGGCAGTCGGAGTGTTAAAGTGGCTGTCTTTGTTGGCGGTTTCCACCACGGTCGTAATTCCAATTTTTTCCGCCGGCCTGTTGGCGGTCTTACCGCCGCTTTAACACCGTCCGCCAGGGTTGTAATGACCACCAATGTCTTTTAGTGTGAGGATCTCTTTCTCTGATGGGTCTTTGTCAGTCTGGGCTGGTGTCTCCTCTGCTCGTATCCTGTCAGCGGCATCCCAGGGAAGTGCAAACCTGTCCAGTTTCATTTGATTGGATGTTCAGTGTGAGAAAAAGCCTCTTTTGACATGGTTAGCCCCCACTTTTTGTCTGGTAAATTATGTAGCCTCACAGTTGCTAGTGCCCAGGGCCCCTGCTAACCAGGGCCAGATTTCTTTCCCCAAAACTGTTGTGATACATTGGTACAATTGAAGACACCTTGAGCTCCCACTATAAGTTTCTAGTAGATAGGTTGTCAGGGCATGGGTTACTAAGGGGAGGCCCCTGAGGGCAGCAGCACTGATTGTGCCACACTCAGGGGCCATTCATTCAGGTGCACCCAGCACTGCCATTGCTGTATTAGTTTCCTGATGCACCCCTAAAGACAAACTTGGCATGGCACACTGCCTGTGTGCCCTGCCCATCCCACACTGCATGTCCAAAAGGTAAGTCACCCCTTTGGCAGACCTTCCAGCCCTAAGGCAGGGGGCACTATATGGTATGAGTGGGCATGGATGCATGAGCAATATGCCCCCACTGTGTCCTTGCAAAATTTGAGACACATTAAGTGAACAGGCAGCCATTTTAATGCATGTGCTGGGCACTGGTCAGTATGAGTTTCACAGCTACATGATGGGCACTCTGAACCCTGGGTTGTTTGGTATCAAACAACTGAGAATGATAAATCCAAACTATCACCACCATTGGCTTTATTGCAAAATGTATCATGAGGTCACCTTAGAGGTGTCCCCTGTAAACGCTAACTACCCTGACATGCTGGCTGGCTGGTCACAACCAACCAGCCACCACCAGAAAATAGTCTAAATCCCTAGGATGAGAGATCCTGCTCTCTGGGATTCAGAACAAAGCCCTTTCTGGGTGAGGTGTTAACACCACCTCCCTCAGTAGTGTGCACTGCCCAGCTAGCAAAATTCAAAGGGCTTACCACCCTTGAAACTCAACCCCCATGCCTGCTGCTAGCAGCAGAGGGCCATCCTCATTGCAAACCCCCACTTTTAGTGGGGGAAATGGCGGGATAATGAAAAAGAACAGGAGCAGTGGATAGTCTTGGATTGCACCACCCTTAAGGTGTTGCATGTGAGGTGACCTCTCCATTTTATTTTCCTCCATCTTGAATGGAAGGAAAATAGCCAATCATGTGGAGGGAAGTGCCTGCTCCCACAGGACGTGGTCACTTAGTGGGTGTAGCCACTCTAAGGTAGGTGACCCATTGGTCACTACTAGGTTCCCCCTGAAACACCCACTAAATACTGTATTTAGTGGGCATCCCTCAGCCAAGAAATCAGATTCCATGGACAAAAGAAGACCAGCAACAAAGAAGACCGAGGGCTCAAGAACTGAAGTCCTTCTCCACCAAAAAGAGGAGACAAACCCTACCTGCTGCACCCAGAACTTCACAATAGCTGGATTGGGATTGGTTGGACATCAGACAGACTCTAGAAACCTCCAGAGGACCTCCACTCTTTAAAAATGTCCAATGATCTCCCTCCAGAGTGAATGCATCACTTTGCAATGCCAAGGAACCAAAGACACAGTGAAGGCCATTTCACTAACTGGCTTCTGCCCAAGGAACCATATGTTGCAGCTAGACTAAACTTCACCTAGCGCACTGTGAGGATAAAGCCTACCAGTGTGCCAAGATTGGTGGCATTACACCCTCCAGTGGCCACAACTTGAAATAGGTTTAGGTACTGGACAGCTCACATCAGACCCCAGGAAGGACAGTTAATTCCAGACTGAAAAAGGACCAGGTTGAAGCCCTAGTCAAGGAACTTCAGTAACCACCCAGACCTCCCACCAGAATGCCCCTGCTGACCTGCAAGTGACCCTCAAAGTGGCCTACTGCCTGCTTCCAAGGGCACCTTTGTGCTCAGCTCCTGGCTCACCAAGTTGCTCTGGACCCAGCCACCTGTGCCCTTCACCGAAGATCCAGCTGTGTCCTATGGGTCCCACACCCCTTACGACCTCAACATCCCAAGGAGACCCACTGGACTTACCTTTAAGTATGCCTCTGCATTGGTTTTCCAAGTGGTTCCCCGCAATGACCTGGCACCTGCTCCATCAAGTTTCAGTAGCTGCTCCCACCAGAACCACAGTCACCCAAACTTCTCCAGCTGGTCCAGGGCACACATCGATGACCTCGACATACCTGCAAAAGGAGACATTGGGAAACGTACTGCCTGATGTACTGTTCATTTTAAAAGGATTTCTCCATTGATTCCTATGGTGCGCTATTACGCACAAAAAGACTAAGGTGGTCATTCCGACTCGGTGGTCTTTTCCTTAGACTGCCGAAACCACAGATGCCAGAAGACTGCCAGTGCTGGCGGTCTTACAACAGTCATATTATGGGTACTGAAGGATTTCTGCCACAATTTGGGTGAAAATCCTCCAGTAGTTGTGCTGGCAGTTGGAGGCATAGCAGCAGTTCTACCGCCGGCCCCGCCCCACCAAAAGGACTCCGCCAGCTGTATTACGGCCTGTAATACGGCCTGGTGGCGTCCTGATGACGGGGTGCTGCCGGCGCTGGGAGCGCCAGGTCCCATTCCCTCAGGAAGGAGCACCTCATCAGACAAGGTAAGTGTCCTTCGCAAGGGGAGGAGGGCGGGGTGTGTGAATGGATGTGTGTGAGTGTGTATATGTGTAATGAATGGGGGCGGGGAGTGTTTGTGCGTGCATGCGTGTATGTGTGTAAATGTGGTGATGAGTATATGGGTGAATGTGTATGTAGGGCCGGGGTGCGTTTGTTCATGCATGTAGACAGTGGTGGGGATTGTGTGTATGTGTTTTTTGAGAAAAGGAGGTGGTGGGGGATGGAGTGTATGCGTGTCAGTGGGGGTAAATGTAGTGAGTGCATTTGTGAGTGGGGGTGTTGTGTGTGTGTGTGTATGGATTTGGGGGTGTTGCGTGTGTGTGTGCACATGAGTGTAAGGGTGTTGTGGGTGCATGTGGGTACGTGCGTGTATGTGGGGGTGGGGGATACGTACGGGGATTGGGGGCTCACCACTGGGAGGTGAGTGGGGGGTTCGGGGAGGTGGGGGGTGGGAATGTTGTAAGGGAAGGGGGTGGGGCCTCTTGGGTAGATGGGGGAGGGGGAGTCATCTACTGGTGCTGATCCATCCTATTGCTGATGTAGAGACATTTTAAAAAGCTGTTTTTATTTGCACTTTGCTACTTTAAGAGTGCTTTGTAACATGCTTTGAGGCTGTCCCAATCGCTCGTGTTCAGTAGCGATTTGGGCTATTTTCTAGTAGTGACTATTTTTTGTAGCAATTTAGGCTATTTTCTGGTAGGCTTTGGGTTACATTCCAGTTTTATTTCCTGGTTTCCACTACAAGTCACCATTTTGTTTGGGCAGCACTCTAGCAGGTGCTCTCATTTACACTATTTAAGAGGCTGATGGACCAGGTGCACAGTGGCTGCGCACAGTCGGCATGCCGAAGGCAAGCCTGTCTGGACCGGGCTGGGCAAGGGGCCAGAAACTGTGCTTGTCAGGATAGAGGTAAGAGAAGCTATACTTCTGTTGAGCTCCTTGCCTTACAGGGTTCACTTAAGGGTGACTGCTATCATTCCATTGGTCATGGGAATAATCATTTGACCTGACAACACTGTTCCTTCGCTATGTTACAGAACATTAAGTTGTATGTTAAACCTGGGTTTGAGGGCAGTCTTCAGTTATTTTTAATCAATTGTAGGTTTCTTCCTGCACATTAATTTGATATATGCTCTCTCCTAGAGGACGAGTACCTGGATGGACTGTTCTTGACTGAAACTTGGTTACAGGACGAGTCCGGTTCTGACCTTGCTGAGGAACTCCCCTACAACTGCTATATTTGTAGGAAAGATTGTCCCAATAAAAGAGGAGGTGGGGTGGCTATCATTCTTAAATCCTCCTTCAAATGCCTGACCAACTCCTATCCACTCCCTGTTGTGAAAATCTAATGTTCTCTATTTCTTTCTCTTATACCTTTTCTGGTGTATTAATTTATCGACCACCAGGAAAGGGCAAGGAATTTATAAATGCTCTTCCTGAGATTATTAACAATTTTATAGCTTCAAAATCTTCCTTCACACTTTTAGGCTGGATCTGACAGACAAGCAAGCCATTGCGATTACTCAAGATCTCCTGGTCTTGGCAATCAGGCTTGCTCCAAGGGTATCTGAGTTAACACACTCAAGGTCACTTGCTAGAACCTATTTTCTCTAATGAGGACAACTTAGTAAGTGTACAACCTGTGCCAGTTATTTGGTTGGACCATTCGCTAGTTCCTTTCAGGATTACTTGTCCTCAGCGCCCCCGCATGGTCACGTCCTCCTCATCAATTTAGAGAAGATGGTCTAAGCTTAAAGTTGACGATTTAACCTCCGCTCTTAATAATACCAGAGTTGACATGAATACAGACTCTTCAATAGCATATGTCGAGTTTACTCATTGGATCACTCCATCTCTGAATTTAGTGTGTCCCACCTCTAATCAATCTACACATCATACTCATCAATTTAGATTTTTAAAACAAGCCTGTAAAAGAGCTGAGAGACACTGGAGAAGGGACTACTCACAGACGCCAAAGGCATCCATGGCTTCGAATAGGCCAAGAGAGATAATCCAGATTACAAAATCTTTACTAAAACCTGTTTGTAACCCACGATTCAAGCACTCTCGGCCCTGCATTGTAATAATACCACCATGTTCTTCAAGGAAAAGATGGGTGATATTTACTCCTCACTCCAAGGTTCATAGTAAGGCACAGTTAAAGGACAAGGCTTTACTTTTCGGCTTCCCAGAAATCACACTGGAAATGCTTCCTTCGCTCCTTAATGAGCTCACCGCTTGATTTTGCTTCTCCTCCTGTCTTATTCAAAATTTTTGATGTGATTGGACCTTCCCTTTGAGCAGTCCTTGTCCTCGGCTAAGGGATTGGTGCCAGAAGCCTGGAAGCAAGCATTGATAAGAGCCCTATAGAAATATGTAATAAACAGCTTTAGGACTTTCTTGAGGAACATGACTCACTTCATCCTACTCAAACAGGATTTAGACCTCACCATGGTAGAGAAACTACCCTTTTGGCATCCGTGGGAAAAGCAAAAAGACTTCTAGATCAAGGATGCATGGTTGCTAACATCCTTCTGGACCTTAGTGCTGTCTTTGACACAGTAAAGTACAAGATCCTCTTCGAGAGGCTCCAAATATGTCAGAGTGACTGGGCAGGCTCTTTTCTGGCTAAAATCATTCCTCAGTCAGAGAACGTTCCAAGTATTCGATGGTGACTGTAGATCAGATCCCATGCCGCTCAACTGTGGGGTTCTTAAGGGATCTTTGTTGAACCCTACCCTTTTAAATGTTATTGTTAATATGCTCCTTTTAGCTGAGGTCGTCCTTGCACATGGTGTATATTGCTAATATCGCATGCTGACGATACGCAACTTATTTTTTGAGTGAGCCTTGTAAAGAATGGTGAACCTCCCTCTCTTGGCTCCTTCATTACAGAGTTAGCTGATTGGATGAGCTGTTTAGCTCTGAAACTCAATGGGGAGAAAACAGAGCTCCTGATTCTAGTTAACCCTCTCCAAATATGATAAATCAGGGATGGCCTAGTGATTTGAGTGCCCGCCAACACCAAAGCCAGAGGTAAAAAGTCTAGGCATTTGGCTGGGCAAAGACTTGACCATGAACACCCAATCTACAAAAGTGACTGCTACCTGTTTTGGGATGTGGAGAGCTCTCAGGAAAATGGTGTACCTTCTCCCATCTCTGTCCAAAAGACTAGCAGTCCAAGCACTCATTCTGGCACAACTGGATATTGGAAATGCGCTATATTTGGGAACTCCCAAATCAACAGCTGACAGATTACAAATGGTGGAGAATGCTGCTGCCCATCTTCTATGTAACATCTCTAAATTTTACTCTGCCCAACAAGCTCTAAAGTTGCTATACTAGCTGCTAGTTGCTTGAATTACATTTAAATCCCTGTGCATTGCTTGCAGATCACTCACCCAGATAGGTCCCAAGATTGTGAATGCATGGATAATTCCTCATAACCCTTCAAGATGCTTGCGTTCCTCCAACACCTGCCTAGCTATGTTTCTGACTGATCCATGGAGTGAGAAGAGGTGGCCGATCTTTCCAATACAATGTTTCCAAGCTATGGAATTTTATGCCTACTACCTTGCGGACTGCTGAAGTGGAATTGCCATTCCACAAACAGCTAAAGACTGGGCTGTTCTCACATTCTTGTTGATCGCCTGGCTATGATGGCAGATGTTTAACATTGTCACCACTGTGTAATGTGTAGTACACTATAGGGCTGGGATGCCCTATTGTAGCTATGTGCTCTATAATTGCCTAAATCAAATAAATACAATACAGTGGTCACAGCCCTCCTACTCTTTCACTGTCTTGGATGCAAATGCAAAAAATCCTTGATCGGTTTTCTTATCCTCATCTTATTTTTCCAATGCCTCACAATCTTCACTATTCTAGCATCATATTCTCTAATACCCTCATAATCCTCTTTAACGAAACCACATGAATAATCCTGGGTAGTTTTGTCATTATAACAGTTAATTTGTAATTTGCACAACAGAATTTACCATATGTTAATTTAACCCTAGGATCTTTTAATGGAAGAACATTTTCCAGAGTAAAATGCTGAGATCTGATTTATTTTTAGATAATATACTAACCAAAAATTGCAGTAAAGACCATGAGACAACAGAAGCTGAAAGTCAGTTGCTACTTCCTATATAGTAGAGGAGAGAAAAGCACAACGGGCCAGAATCACAAAATTCGGCTGTTTGTGAATGCAAAAATGCTTTTCATGATGTATGAAAGTCATAAAATAGCGATTCCTTGCAATTGTGACATGAATTTGTGAGTCGCATTCTGCATATCGCAAATAGTGACATGAATTTGCGAATCGCATTCCGCGTATCACAAATTGCGACCTGGGTTTGCTATTTGCGATGCGCAGAATGCGATTTGCAAATTCCGTCTCTCAATGCAATGCATCAACAATTTGCAAATTGCGATTATTCGCAGAATGGCCTTTTGCTCGTGCAATTTACCACAAAGTAAAATCAGGTGGTAACCAGGTGCAACCTATATAAAGAGGCCCAGAACGACTCAGCCTCTTTTCCACAATGGCTGCACTCTACGTTATGGAGAGGAGGATGAGGATCCTGTCAGGTTTGAGGAGAGGAAGGAGGAGATAGGAGCGCATTTGTAGATTGCGCATTAACCTTTTTGACCAGACAGAGGAGGAGATATATGAGAAGTACAGGTTAAGCTCAGCCATGATACTTGACCTGATAGCTGATCTGCAACCCATACTGCAGCGCACCACACACAGGACCAATAGTATACCCACACATGTGCAGGTACTATGCTCCCTGCACCTATTAGCCTCAGGGAGCTATCAAGGGGTTATAGCAGCAGCTGGAGGGGTCTCACAGAGTGCTCTCTCACAATTTTTTAATGCATTTCTCAATGCCATGCTGAGCAAAATTCTACAGCACATACGATTCCCCAACACCCCACAGGAATTACTACAGACAAAATTAGATTTCTACCAGATTGCTCGATTCCCACATGCAATAGGTGACATTGATGGGACACATGTAGCTATCTGTCTGCCATCGGCCACAGAGTATGTTTATCGGAACTGTAAAAATTCACATTCCATGAACATACAAGTATTTAGCAATGCCTCCAACATTATGACAGATCTTGTGGCCAGATATCCAGGTAGCACACATGACTCCTACATCTTTCAGCACAGTGGAATTTACACGAGACTACTAGCTGGGGAATTTGGCAAAGGACATCTAATGGGTTATGTAATAGTTGACAATGTTGCATTGATGTAAATGTGATGTCACGTATAACAAGTACTCATTTTACTCTCCTGTCATTCCAGGAGACAGTGCCTACGCCGTGCGGTCATTCATACTAATGCCCTATCTGAATCCTGCAACGCCAGCCGAAAGGAGGTATAATGCTGCTAATAGGACAATCCACAGCATTGTAGAGAGGACCTTCAGCCTGCTGAAGAGCCATTTCAGATGCAAAGACAAGAGAGGTCGAGCACTGCAATACAACCCTGAAACAACATGCAAAATTGTGGCTTCATGTGCTATGTTTCACAACATTGCTACTACGAGGGGCATACCTGTGGAACTCACCGAGCCGGACTCAGATGAGGATGGTGATCCCTAGCCATCCATTCACCCAGGAGACAGAAGCAGTGCAGCAGAGGGCAGACAAAGACGTGCTGACATCACGCGCAACCATTTCTGATGTAAGTAATGACAATACCACCTATATTATATGTATTGCTGTATGTAGAGTTTTTATTGCCTTGACTTCCGGTAATATGTGTGTTTAGGACATAGCTATGCACTATACACAAACAGGTGCAAGTAACAGTGTCATACTATTAGCATCATAGTATAACTGTTTTGCTACATGTTAAGCTAATCCCCTATACCCCTCAACATTACTTCCTACGTCCACGCACACCACCTAAGTGCTCAGTGGCCTCGGTGGCACCTCTTGTAGCGGGTTCAAAGACAGTACTGTGTATGGTACTGCAACACGTAGGATCCATCACAGGGGCTGTGAGACTGCTGAGGCTAGAGAGCTCCTCACTATCCCCACCACCCAGTTTGCTGTTTGTAGCACTCCGTGCTGTCTGCATTGTCTCCAAAACATTGGTTATTTGCACCAATCCTTGTGCAACGTCCTGACTGTAATGTGCCATCTCCACTTGTATGCCCACAGCACGTTGTGATATCAAGGCAGTTGAAGTAGAGAGACGGTTGACAGATCTGAAGAACTCATCCAACCTGACCATTAATTGGTGATGGCGCCTACGGTGGCTGGCATGCTCCTGCTGAATCACAGTGCAGAGTTCCCTAATGGCGTTTGTCATCTCCTTTGCATTTTGTGCTGCTGTTTGATGTCCCTCATGCAGCTTGCACATGTTTTCATTAGGAGACTCTAACTGCTTGTGCATTACTCCCATGTTGTCATTGTGAGACTCAAACTGCCTGTGTCCATGTTATGATCGATTGACACCAACTGCCTTTATATTGACCTCATGTGTTTACATTACAGGCGCTGCACTTTCAGCATGGAAACTTCAAGGCCGCCAAAGAGTGATGGGCCCTCACCTTCTTCAGTGTACTGTGTGCCTGCTTCATGACGCCTCCTGATGGGAGTGGACTAACGCTGGGGCAGTGACTGCTGTCCTACTGTAATTCTAGCCTCTGGGTATGGTGTGGGTTCTTCTTCCGGCATTTCATCTGAGTCCAGGTTATACTCTGGGAGAGGTAGCACTCTTGCCCTTCGTCTAGTTGGTGCATTAATGAAGGACTCACTGGTGTTTGAGTCAGACTGTAGCTGTGTTTCGCTATCCCCCACATTTCCACCTTCTGCTGCGTCAGGGCCCAGAACATCTACAACAACAATGTGCATCATGTCATTTTTGATTATTACACAAATGGTTGCATAATAGTTTTAAATGTACACTGGCATAGTATCACTAAGAGTCTTCTGTGTTGTTTCTCTATTTGGCGTAACACTTTCTTGCTATTTATATGGTATTTGCACTTTAGGGGTGTGGACTACCACTCCCATAAGGCATTGTTTTGTTATATGTAAGATGTTTCATGGACTACTTATCACACTGCATAGTGCCAATAGCTATTTTCCAAGGGGCATTTGTACATGCACATATGGGGAAACACATCATTACTGCCCTTACCTTTGCTGGTGCTGGGTGTGCCTGACGTGTCAATGTCAGTGCCACCACTGACAGCTTCAAGAAGCAGTGTTGACTCCACCATGTCTTCCATTGGTGTGGACAATCTCTGGGTGGGTGGTCTTCCTCCGGTGTTCCTTGCCTCCTTTAGCCTGCTGGCTACCCTCTCTTTCGCATGGGAATGCAAGTCCTATCATCACTTGCGTATCTCCTCAACAGAGCGCTGCGCAACACTCACTGTGCATATTTTGGTCTGGATGTCTGACCACAGATTCCTCTTCTCTCTTTCAGGTACCTGGAGTGAGTTCTTCCAAACAAGTTTGTCGTGGTTCCTGACCACCTCCTCAGTGAGCACTTCCAATTCCTGCTCACTTAATTTGAGCTTGTGCTTCCTGTCACCTTTCTCCTTCACATTCCCATTAATGGCCATGATCCTCTTTGGTCCTGGTTGGCTCACAAGGCTACCTCCCTGGTGTTGGGCTGTGTCTCTCTGCCTGCTCCTATGGGTGTGGCTTCTGGGAACAGCATGGGCTGACTCACTTTCTGGTTGTATTATCATCAGGCTGTTCCGATTTGTCGTTTTCGCAATTTTCCATTTGCAAATACCGATTCCCTATTTTTTTAGATTCGGTATTTGCAACTCGCAAATTGTGTTTGCGAATTTTACGAAATCGCTATTACCGACTTGCAGTTTTTATACATCACATTTTGCATTTCTAAAATAGCGATTTCTTAAAATTTGCTATTTAAGAAATGCAAACCAGGAGCTTGATACATCTGGCCCAAAATCAATATTTGCCTACCACAATAACCACAAACTCACTCCACATTTTAGTATATACAGTATATCATCATGAAATCCTCAAACTAACATTTTCTTATGTGTTGATGTATTATGCGCAGTGCCAATATTATTATTATGTATTGCAGGTATTTCAACCTTTGTGGAGTCATGCCCCATCAGAAAACTGAGGCATAGCAATAAAACAACTAAGATTAATATTATAATTTTCAGGGGGATCAAGCTAACAATTTTTCACCATCTGTTAAATGTATTTCTATAGGATAAAAAACAAAATGGAAACATGGCAACATTAAAAAAAAGGATTTTTTTCTGAACCACAATAACTTCTTTCCTTCTTTCTTTTAAAAAAAAAAACAATAAAAAATCAAAAGTCTTGAACTTTTTTATCAGCGCTCTCATGCTCAGTTCATATACATCTGCCTTTCACTGGTTGGATCAGAGACTACACAGTCTTGCCACCACTCATGACTTTGCAACAGCCCTATACTTTGAACCATGAATTTAAACTGTATCAGTTTCAAAATTTTCTTCACCCACTCCCCACCTGATCCATGCTGCAAACATGAGCTTGACTTTGTGAATCAGTGGTTGTTGTCAAAACTTCTTCATCCACCTCCTTCACTAATTTTGTGTGAGAAGCTTGGATCCATTGTATAACTGCACCACTCTTCACAGCAGTGTTAGCAATGTGAAAGGGCCTCATCACTGTTTTCCAAGGCAGTTCAAAACAAGAGAAAGTGTGTCTGGCCTTTTAAAAATAGTGGAATCACACAATTTGAACCTGTTTTTTTTTTATTGTGCATTCATCCTTTCCACAATGCAGGATGATTGAGGATATTAACTCGAATGAAACATTTGGTCAATTTCAAGAGCTGTACAGATACATATAAAAATCTCATTTTTTTAAATGAGGGCCACAATGTGTTCCAATAGAAGTGAGAAGGCCAAACCTATGTATTCCTTCCCTCAGCAAAAGCTTAGCAACTGTCATATCGGGTGGGATAGGCCTCAAACCATTTAGAGAATTGAAAGACAATTATGAGAATGAGTTTAAGACCATTGAGGAATGGCATCTCAATGGAGTCTGCCTGTTGTCTCATCAATGGGATCTCAGATTTGACAATATGACTAATGTAGACATCATTCCTTCTACCTTAATTATTCTAAAGACAGAACTAAACAAGTCTTACACAATTCTTCTGCAATACTTCTGACTTTGGAGTTGGACCAGTATTTTATGACTTTGTTGGTCATTGAGTCTCTCCTTGCATGTGACTGATTTTTCTCTATACATATATATATATATATTGTTTTCCATTTTTATACCCAAATGTATTGAAGCGCTTTACATGCGGTATCCGGGAACGTAGCCGCGGGGGTAGGTGCTCCAGTGAACGCCGGAAATCACGGAAATTCATTGTGAACCGGGCAACAGGCCTGCGTGATCCCATGATACCCTTTCTTTAATGGAGATGGGTGACTGATAGGAAAGGAAAGCCAGTCCAGTTTACCTCCAGTAGGTGACTGATGACGTCTTGACTGTGAGCGTTAGATTGCAGGAGCTGATGATTTTTTACTTTTTCCTCTGTTTTCAATTGGAGAAGTCCAATGATAAATTAGGTCCTGAAGAAGCGTCAGGGGATCCTGTTGGACCATAAGAGACGCGAAACATGTCGACCATATGACCATATATTGAGGGATTGCGGATAAGCACCGTCTCCCTCTGCCCTCAAATTTCTTTGTACGAGTGTTTGAGCATTATCTCTTGTTTCACTCCCTTGTTTATTTTTTTAATCTTGACCAATTCCCAACAGCAAGCAATAAATGATTTAGTGAGGGTTTTGAGCCAATTTTACCTTTTTTCTTGTTCTGTCCTCCCTCTTTTTGGTACCCACACTTGGCCCCACGGCTTCATCATTAACAAAAAGATCTCCGGCAAAGAGCCCCCCTTTGGGGGGTGCCCGTCAGGCATTGCAGTGCCGGCCTGACGAGGAGCTGTCCGATGATGAAGCATGACACCAAATATGGTGTGTGAGGACTTGTGCTCCTGATTATCAGGACTCTTTCCCCTCTTCCTTTCGCTCATTTTGGAACAGTGTATTATATTATATTATTTAGCGCTTTACATGAGCACCAGTTACATTACACAAGGTCACATTCCGTTTTTTTTTTGTTTTATTTGGCACGGGGGGGTTAAGTAGTTTGCCCTGATTCACAGGAAGCTGAGGCAATGCTGAGATTCAAACCTGGTTCCCCAGCTCCAGATTGGGCAGCTCTTGCCCATCATTCCACATCCTCTCCTATCTTTGCTGTAAAACATTGAATCAGATAGAACATATTTATACGCAGGTGTCACCCAAACATCCTGATAATTTATTTTCTGGCACTTCTTCCTGGAGACTCTTCAATTCACTCAAGGGGTCTGTACTGGATCCAACAAGAAACAATTAACATTATCTGGACTTTCTACAGAACTTTCATTAGATTCCTTTTCTTCTGACTCTTCAATAGCAGCCTCATTCTCAGGTGCACATTATCCAACCACCTGGTCTTATTATTTATTTACAAGCATTACCATATCTTTTCCAAACTAAAGGGTGACAAACCTGACAACAGCAATCTCTTTTGGTTGCTGTATTGCTTCTTACAAATCAAGCATATTGGTGCCATTCCTGATGGGAGTTCCAGAAGATGTCACAAAACCCTTTTTTGACTATAACTGACCAAAGTCATGGACCACTCCAAAACCATATCTGTTGTATCAGTATATTTTCATATTTAAATTTCCTGCAAGACAACAAGTTTTTTAATTTTGTAACCTTCATTTTATTTTTTTTAGATTGAGTATGTAAGAAAACATAGGATGCATAGGATGCAAAATACAGGTTCTACTGAGCAATGCCATGAGAGAAGATAAACATCAGTAGAAACAAAACCCAAGATGGGTGGGTGGACTGAAGGTGGGGTCACCGAGGAGTCCCCTGACATGTCAGTCACTCATGACAGCAGAAGCAAACTAAAAGGAGGTAAAGGGTTGGTCTCTTAAACTTACGGATTTCTTTCTTTCATTGACTTAAGGCTCTTTGCTTTGAAATAGAGATGGATCTATGAATTTGGCTCTATGCTGGTATGAGGAGCCCCGTGTGATCAGAAGCTGAAGCTAGAAAACCAGTCTTTCTATGTTCTCCTTATAAGGGAACGCATCAACATTGTCATCTGGTATTTAATATTGTTAATATATCTATTGTGGAGATTAGTCTGGGAAGTCACGTATATTTGTTGGTGTCTTCTGCATGTATTGGGTGTTTTAATTTTCTTGCACTGCCTTTTGGCGTTGGACTTTTTCGGTTTTATTTTTATTTGTCTTTTAATCACTCTTCATTCATTTTCTCACTTGATTTCTTCGTTCATGCACTTTGGATCTTTTTGACGGTATTGGATTGTGGTATTATGCAGGTGGTTAGCTGAATCTCAAGGAATTGTAGTAAACGTACTATCATATATATTTTTTATTGTTATTTTTTGTATTTATCAGATTTGATTCGGATGGGAAAGACGAGAATCTAAAAGATCAGCGACATTAGTCACCTAACATTAAAAAGGAACTGCCCTGATGAAGGCGGTTTTACAAATCGGAGGTTTACCGCCGAAACGCGCGTAGGCTTAGTTCCTACAGTTGTTAGAATGGAATATGAACTCTAGGGTCCAAGTCATTTTTCTTTATGAATTAGGTGGAGACGTGATCTTGTTCTAAGTTATAATATGTCACAACTGTGAATACTATTAAGGCTTTAAAGTAGTGCCGTAGAGAAAGTATATATTCAATTTGTATTTTATTGTATTTTGGACAGTTTGGACTTCTTGTTCTTCTTTCAATGTTATGTTTCTATTATCTCTTGTGTCTTGTCTTGTATAACACTTTGTCTTTGTCTATTCACTATATATAAGTGCGTGTGTCTTTCCCTTTGAACATGTAAATATTTATATAACTTAACTTTGATTATCGTGTTGTTTTGTTGTCGTACATACATATGTAATAAACATCGGTTTTTGTATTTCATTTATCTTGATTTTTTGGTTGTTTTACATTGTAAATAACAGTGAACATTAGCTGTAGCTCATTCTTCTTTCTTGTATTCAAGTATTTCCCTGGATGGGCTACGCATTATACCAGGGACCCTTAATAGTCTTTTCCCCTTGAGGGAGGGCAATGGCCAGGGCCACAGAATAAAAGGCAGTGGGAAGAATGAAAAAGATCATAGGTAGTGACAGACCTATAAGGGGCACCTCTGAACCTCTAGTGTAGACAAAGAGGGAGAGGTGAGGGGAGTGGTGGTGATTACTGACTGAAGGGCATTTGGGATGGAGAAGAGGGAGCTGGGAGGCAGGGATAGGCATAAGGGGTGCCGTAGATGGAACAGATGACCACAGGAGGGACACCAAATATTCAAAGGGTAGGGCGGGCTGGGCAATGGTTAGCTTGTTAGAAAGATCGTAAATTATCTTCTCATAGTTTGGTAGGTAGAAAAATAATATCATAGGACACTGACCATAATATTGCCGTGAGCCAATCTGTATGGGTAGGGACATGTGGAGGATGCCAATGTCTCAGGAGACACATCTTCATGGAGGTCAAAGCCATGGCTAAGAACCAGTGCTCATGGTGCGTCATCCGAGGAGGCACGAGCAAAGTCAGGCAGAAGCACTGCCTTGTCAGAAAGCAGGGAAGGAAGAAGCAATGTCTGGCTCAGAGTGGTCGTCATGGCCACCCATAATCCCCAAACAGTGGGGCAGTTTCAGCATGTGAGTGGTGTCACAGCCTTGTTGATCACATTGCCAACAGCGGGAGTGGGAGAAAAGGCAAGCCAGGCTCCAGCTTTGAGGGCATCCAGTAACAATCTTGCAACATTTTGCAGAGGCAAAATTTCTTCCTGGACTCCTGTGCCCCACTGGCCAGATTGTCAAGAAGCTCCTGTTGTGACATTCTTTAGGTGAACTTTTTATGTTTTTATGGGCACATTGTTTTGGCCATAGGTCTGCTGCTTGTGCACCTTTTAAAAAAAACAATCTTTGTTAATTTTAGCATCGCAGAAAAAACATGCATAAGTGTGGCAAGGATACAGTATTTGTGACTTGTCAGGTTATATATTTACAAAGTTCCAAACTGCACTTGATGTCTGTATTAGTGTAATTAATGTCATGATTTGAAAAACTGTGAATGTATGTTCGAGATTAGTGACAGCAGTATTCTATACTGTACTCAACATTGTTCCTGGGTTGCCATACTCCAACAAAATAAACAATAAGATAACAATATGGCATCTGTGCATTTCTACACCTGTGGAAACTGTTGGGCGAGACGTGCGGGTGATGCTCAATGATGGGGGAGCTAAAGAGTGCCATGTTCAGGTCCAAGTAGTTTTGGGTGGGCCAAGCTAAGCTCGTCAGATTTGGATTCTGTCTTTTTGAGGTATGTCTGCCAGTCCGTGGCACACAAGTTGAGTGTTGATTAGCTGTTCGTAGGTCCGACAGACATAACTTAATCAGTGGGGTGGTGGATTTTCATGACATGCCTATCCTATGCTTTGCCAGTGCAAAGCCTAGAACTTTAAACTTATTAATGGACTCGCGCTCTGCCATTGGTGTAGTAATGCCCAACAAACAGTGCATACTGTCCTCACCAAAAGGGATGTCTAGGGTATCTGTAAGGGAGCCCACAATCCTATCCCCCTAGGGGGTGAGCATTGGGCAGTCCCACACCATGTGTAAAAAGTCAGCTGCAAATATTTGACAGTGGGGGAAAGCATCCCATATTCCTGGGTACATGCATACTAACTATTTAGAGGTCATGTAAGTGTGGTGTAGGTAATTAAACTGTGTATTTAAACTGACGCTCATTGAGGTGATTTTTGGTATGCTCAGGCATTATGTCCATTGCTTGTCCATCAGTTGTGTTGCTAGGGATGTTTCCCAATAAGTTCAGAACTGACGTAAGGGGGCTCCCTTGCAGATAGCAGGGCTTTATGGGATGTCCTGTGTGTCAAAAGTACCTGTGGTGTTATGGAGGGCTCTGGTTCATCGTGTGTCTTCTTCTATGCAATATGGAGGAGTCTGGTGAGTGTGGCATAAAGTAGAAAGGATCCCCGTGGACTCTGTAGTCATCTACTAAACAATCTAGGGCGGCAAGAATCTTATTGTTGAATAGGTCTCCAAAAGTCGATATTCCTGCTTGGGTCCATGCAATTGCATCAGGGTGCTTCTGTAGGTCTTTGCATTCTGGGAGTGCCCATAGTGAGAGGGTGGGAGAGTATGGGTGCAGTTATCTTTACCAGTAACATACCTAGTCCAGCATGACTTAGCTACCTTTGCCATGTCATTCCCACTAGCCCCTAATCCATCTGCCTCAGGTCCCAGCAGCCATTGTAGAGTCTGCTCGGTCTTCGGACCAGGTCCCTCATGTCCCATTTCTGTGGTGTTGTAGTTTGCAAGCCATCTCATGGGCTGTGTGCTACTACATACTAGTGTTCATAGTTTGGAGCACTAAGTCCCCCTCTGTCAATTGGGGAGTACAATTTGTTCAGTGCAGCCCTGCTTCTGCCTGCACCCCAGATCAGTATAGTAAAAAGGGTACGAAGGTCTGCAGAGATTTTGGCCAGTATTAGTGTCAGTAGGGCAGAGAAAAAATATAGCACCCTGGGTAGGATGAGGATCTTTGAGATGATGACCCTGCCCATTGGTGAGAGCAGAAGGGATGTCCAGAAGAGGAGGGAGGCTCTTGCAGTCATTATAACTCTACTTATGTTACCCTCTATGAGGCCTATAGTAGAGTGGTACACGCAGACTCCCAGGTACTTGATGGAGTCAAATTCCCAGGGAAGCAGGCCATGCGGTCGAGCTTGTTTCTGAGGGTCGGTCAGTGCCGTTAAGGGGAGCAAGTGGGAATTATCCCAAGTCACTCAAAGACCAGATGCCTCCCCAAAACACAGCAAGAGGTCCATAAGGTGGGGGAGGATTGTTGGGTCCTTTTTTAAATAAATCAGGGCGCTGTTGGTATATAATGAGATAATATGCCAATTGTTTTGGGCATAGATTCCCCAGTCTGGTACTTGCAAAGCACAAGCCAGGGGCTCCATAGCTAGTGTAAAAGTGACAGGTGACAAGGGGTATCCCTTCCAGGTACGCCTTTAGATAGTAATTGTTTCTGATATAATGCACCTTATCCTGAAATGGGCCTGGGGGGAGTTGCAAAGGACTCTGATCTACCACATGAACGAGGGGCTGAATGCCATCCTATCAAGTATCTTGAGAAAGTATGACCACCCAAGGGTGTTGAATGCTTTTTCTATGTCTAAGGAGGAACCCCAGGGGTCAGCTCCAATGGAAATCACCCAGTCCATTAACATAAGCAGGCATCAGTGGTTTAAGAAGGTGTTCCATCCTTGGATGAACATATTTTGGTCTCAGTGTACAAACTGCTGAACTATGGGTGTTAATCGGTTTGCCAGATCCTTCCCCAAGATCTTCTAATTAGTATTCACTAGGGAGAGGGGCTGGTAAGAGCCCATTAATAGTTGGTCATGACCTGGCTTAAGGAGGACCACTAACACTGCCTCTTAGAATGAGCACGGAAGTATTCCTACATTGAGTGCTTTGTTAAAGACCTCAAATGGAAAAAGCGTGGGGCAGAACGCAGAATAAAACTCAGTTGGCCAGCTGTCTGAACCTGGTGTCTTGCCCCTTGCTATTGTTGGATTGCTTCTGTTAGCTCCTCTGCTGAGGGGGGATGGTGTCAAGGGTATTTCTGTGTAGAGGTCCCACCAGTGGGTGGTTTCTTCAGACAGACAGAGTCCCCCTTCTTGTGTCCTACCTAGGAGCACTCAAAGCAGTGGGATTGGGAATGGGGTACCCTGGCCACTGCCCACCAGAACCACTACCCTGTTTCTCAGATAGGAAGTGGGAACCCTTTCCTCCCCCCTTAGTCTGGGACTGGTCTGGGTCATCTATAGCCTCCCCCTCACCCTGCTGGGGGGAACCAAAACCACCCTTCTTGGTGTCACTCCAAGGTGCCTTCTTGGACACTCTGGTGCTTGCCCAGAGGTCCGACTCCTCAGCAAGCTTTCTGGGATCATTCAGCTTACTGTCAATCAGGTGCTGGCGCAACTCTGTAAAACAAATACTGAGCATATGTTCTCTTAGGATCAAATCACATAACCCCTTATAATCAGTCACTTTACTGCCCGCACCCATCCAGTGCCTTACAAGAGAAATCAAAAAAGTCTACCCAAGTTTGTGTGGAGAGTTTGGTACTGTCCCTGAACTTCTGATGGTACTTCTCAGGGGTCAGCCCAAACTTGGCAATTGAAATGGCTTTCATGGGGGCATACTTGTTCAGGTCCCCAACCTCTAACGTGAGAAGTGTGTCCCTCCCAAGTACTGGCACATGTTTCAACAAGCCTGCCCCCATTGCTCTTCACAAACCCAGTGAGCCCTTAGTGCAACTTCATAAGCAGCAGACCATGTATTAATGTCATCTCCGACCACATAACTTGGCGCCACATTTTTGGGTATACAAACCTTTTTGTCTCTAGAAGGTCCTATATGTATGCTGCCACCATCACCGCTGGACTCAGACTGCTCAGACTTGAAGTCCAGCTCTTTTAGACTCAGTTCATAAGCCGAAAGTAGTTTATTTTCTGCCAAGGCTCTGTCAGCATTCCTCTCCTCTGTCTCGCTCTGCTCTCTTTTCCTCCATGTTTAATCTGGCCAATTGCAAATGGAATTCTCTCTCTTCCTTGCTTTCCTTTGTCGTGAGGCCGTGGCTTGAGACACTGCTCCCTGGTTTAGCAGGGGGCACAAATCCAAGGGTGTCATCTCTCACTGCTCTTGGAGAATCCTCTGGGGAGCCATCCTCTGACCCCTCCACCTCAACATCCTCTTGTGAACGGGCTTCTGCCCTGGCCCTCAGCTCCTTTTGTTACTCCTCCTTCCTGGAGGCACCGCGGGTAGGCACTCCCATCCCCTTGCACAACCGTTTCAACTGGCTGACAGTTTACGTCTCCAGCTTAGTTAGGTCAAACTCTCCAGCTCCTTGAGTCCCAATCAGAGACATGTTGTTGAGGATTAGATTAAAAATGTCAAGCAGAAAAATTTGCAGTGAAAAGAGAAAAACATCAAATTGACCTTTAACTGCGGGTTGGTAGTGTACACGCAGCTATTGTATGTTACTGCAAAAACACAAGTCCTCACCGCTGATCACCAAAGTTAGAAATGGGGTCTCTAGTTGGAAGACGTATACACCCTTGTCCAAGTAGGGACCACAATCCTAGTCAGGGTAAGTCACACACAATCCAAATTATCGTGTGCCCACCCTCTGGTAGCTTGGCACTGAGCAGTCAGACTTAACTTAGAAGGCAATGTGTAAAGTATTTGTGCAATAAATCATGCAATAACACAGTAAAAACACCACAAAAATGCACCACACAGGTTTAGAAAAATATAAGTTATCCATCTAATTAAATGAAGGTCAAAACGATCAAGATTTGCTAAGCACAAGTTGAAAGATCACTTTTGCAATGTTAGGAAGAGTCTTAAGCATTTAAAAATCTGCAATTGTCTCTTGTGTGCAGAAACTACCTGCTTTGTGTCAAAATTACACACACAGAGACTGCAGAGGAGAAGATGCATGGATAAAGGAAGGTGCGTATCGGATTCCCTGAAGCGGCACAGGCAATACGCCAACCTTCCCATCCTGCAAGGGCTATGCTTCGATTTCGGCTTGCTGCGTCAATCCGGTTGGCGATGCGTTGGAGTTTCTGTCGCACTGCAGGCGCTGAGTCGATTCTTGACTCAGGAAGTCGGGCTGCATCGTTCCGGCTCAGCTGTGCATCGATCCGTTACGGCTGTGCATCGAAGTTACGGTCACAAAGCAGGTGCTGCATCGATTCCACTCAGGGAGCCAGGCTGAATCCTTCCAGTTTGGCATTGCGTCAATTTTTCTCATCACTGGGCAGGCTGTGCATCGTTTCCAACAGGCTGTGTGTCAATTCTCGCCACACAAGGAGTTTCCTTGTAGAGAGGATATCTGTTTGGCCCTGAGACTTTAGGAACAGGTGGCAAGCTCAATCCAAACCCCTGGAGAGCACATCTCAGCAAAGTCGGAGGCTAGCAAGGCAGCAGGGCAACAGAAAGGCAGCAGTCCTTCACACAAAGAAGTCCAGGTGAGTCCTTTGGGCAGCCAGGCAGCTCCTCTTGACAGGTTGCAGGATCTGGTCCAGACGTGTCTGATTTGGTGGGGTCAGGGGTCCAGTTTATATACCCAAATATGCCTCTGAAGCAGGGAGACTTCAAAGAGTGTTTTTGAAGTGCACAATGTCCCCTTTCAGTACCGGATTGCCTGCCAGAGTCCCAGTAGGGTGTTTGGCAGTCCACTGTGAGAGGGCAAGCCACTAGCTTTCCACCCTTCCAGCCCAGGAAGAACCATTCAATATGCAGATGAGTGTAGGTGTGACTGAGTATCCCGTGTTTGTGGTTGTCTGGATGAAATGCACAAGGGAGCTGTCCACCAGCCCAACCGAGACGAGGATTGGAGACAGGCTGTAAGGCACAGATGGATCTTAGGTGCAGAGAAATGCTCACTTTCTAAAAGTGGCATTTCTAAAATAGTAATATTAAATCCAACCTCAACAATAAGCAGGCTTTTCTATTACCATTCTGGCCATACTAAACAGGACCTGTTTACCACTTTTTAATTTGAATCTACCACTCAAACAGTATATGAGGGTAGCCCTAATGCCATCCTATGAAAGGAGCGGGCCTTACAGTAGTAGAAAATGAATGAAGAACTTTTCCACTACCAGGACACATAAACCACATGTGTACATGTCCTGCATTTTAACTACATAGCACCTACCCCTATGGGGTATCTATGCCCTCCCTTAGGGGTGACATATGTAGAAAAAGGGGAGTTTAGGGCTTGGCAGTTACTTTTAAATGCCAAGTCGAAGTGGCAGTGAAACTGCACACACAGGCCTTGCAATGGCAGGCTTGAGACATGGTTAAGGGGCTACCTTTGTGGGTCGCACAACCTGTGCTGCAGGCCCACTAGTTGCATTCAATTTACAGGTCCTGGGCACATGTAGTGCACTTTACTAGGGACTTACAAGTAAATTAAATATGCCAATTGGGTATGAACCAATGTTACCATGTTTGAGGGAGAGAGCATATGTACTTTAACACTGATTAGCAATGGTAAAGTGTGCAGAGCCCTAAAGACAACAAAAATTAGGTCAGAAAAAGATAAGGAGGAAGGCGAAAAGTTTGGAGGTGACCCTGCAGAGAGGCCATTTCCAATAGTATACTATATTGTATTTCCAGGAAGTCCCCGTTCTGCAACTCCAGACAAACAGAATGTGAGGAGGGGGGCAATCCATGTCAAAGTCAGGGGTCAGAGAATGTGACAAAGGAGAAATATTGTCCTCCCTGCAGTTCATAGTTAGAAGGAGCCTCCGGGCCCTAGCCCCAGCAGATGAGCTTGAATCCTGGTGGGGGGAAGGGGGGGGGCAGGGGGAGGGGCGCAGGGAGCGATCTGCCATAAATAGTGGTTAGGTTGGGGGGGTGCTTTACCCCCTATTTATCTCCAGGCTCAGATGCATCTGGCAGGAGTGGATCTGTCTCATCTGTCGCCCTGAAGCCAGTGCAAGTTCTCTCAGGTGTGTGCAACAAAGGTTTGTGGACAAGTCCAATCAGTGAGGCATAAGTGAGAGAAGCACAGGATTCAAGCGGGGGCAGCCTCATCTTTGAAAGAGTGACAATGACAGAGGAAGAGGCGGCTGCAGTGTCTAATTACCAATAGGCCAGCGGATCACTCATATCAGGCCTCTGTCTCCTCACACTATCGGTTGGATGGGGTTGTTCCACGGTGTATCTGCCTCACAGTAAACAGGTGTAGGAGCCTTGGCAACTAAAAGTCATGCGATGCACGGGGGTACTGTCTTATGTGGGGAGGCAAGCTCTTACCTCCACCAAAGTTGGACAGCTGGATATTGGGAATGTCGGGCCACTTTAATCCACCATCCGTGTTGCTGGATCCATGCCTGTTGTCTGGAGAGGGGACCCAAGCCTCCGGTCGTCACTGCAGAGAGGTGCCTGCGGAAGCAGGGAAGTGATTCAGTCACTCCAAGGGAGATTCCTTTGGTTCTTCTGGTGCAGCCTAAAGACAGACAGTCCTCAGAGGATGCACAACTTGGAAACTGTTGCAGTTGCTGGCAGGAGCTGAAGAAACAATTTTGCAGAAGTCATCTTAGCTTCTTTGTTACAGTTTTGTAGAGTTCCTGGAGCGGTCAGCAGCTGTTCCGTTGGTAGAAGATGAAGTAAAGGATGCAGAGGGTTCCTGCTGGAGTCTTGCAAGCCGAATCTGAAGAAACACCCACAAGAGAGACCCTAAATAGCCATGAAAGGGGGATTGGTCACCTAACCAGGTTAGCACCAGGAGGGGTCTCTGATGTCACCTACTGGCACTGGCCACTCAGATGCTCCCAGAGTGCCCCACCACTTTAGAATCTAAGATGAAAAACCCAGGGATACTCTGGAGGAGCTCTGGGTACCACCCCTGGGGTGGTGACAGACAGGGGAGTGGTCACTCCCCTTTCCATTATCCAGTTTCACACCAGAGCAGGAACTGAGGATCCCTGAACTGGTGTGGACTGGATTATGCCAGGAGGGCACCATCTGTGCCCTTCAAAGCATTTCCAGTGGCTGTGGGAGGATACCCCTCCCATGCCTGTAACACCTATTTCCAAAGGGAGAGGGTGTAACACCCCTCTCCCAAAGGAAATCCTTTGTTCTGCATTCCTGGGCTTGAGCTGCTCAAGCAACAGAAGGGCAGAAACCTGTCTGTTAGGTGGCAGCAGCTGGGTCTTCCTGGAAAACCTCAGAGCGCTGGTGTGGCAGTAATGGGCGTCCACTGAGGAGACCCCAGAGTGCATGGGATTGTGCAACCACTACTGTAATCAGTATTGGAGTACAATTCCCAGTGGTTAGACAGCTAAAATGGCTATATTCAGAGTTACCATTGTGAAGCTGGACATAGGTATTGACCTATGTCTAGTGCACAGCTAAAATGGAATCCCCGCACTCACGGTCCGGGAAAATGGGTCTGGATGACGTGAGGGCACCTCTACTGGTGCAGGGGTACCCTCACAAACAGGTGCTTTGCACTCATCCATCAGGGTCTGAAAGCCTGATATATAGGTGACTTATAAGTGACCTGATGCAGTGAAAATGGTTGTGAAATAGTGCATGCACTATTTCAAACAGGCTGCAATGGCATTCCTGTAGAAGGCTTTGCATGAGCTCCCTATGGGTGGCAAAAGAAATACTGAAGCCCATAGCGATCCCTTGGAACCCCAATGCCCGGGGTACCTGGGTACCATATACTAGTGGCTCATAAGGGAAGTCAAGTATGCCAATTTGGAGTGAAATACTGGGTTACCAGTATGTAAGGACACATTTGGAACAGAGAGAGCATTAGCACTGGGGTCCTAGTTAGCAAGACTCCAGTGAGACAATCAAGCATACTGACAAAAACAGTGAAACACACTGACATGTAGGCAACAAACCATGAGCACTGGGGTCCTGACTAGCAGGATCCCAGTGACACAGTCAAAACACACTGACCAACAGGCCAAAAATGGGGGTAACCAGAGGCTACGTTTTCACCCCCCCCCCCACAACGAAGGACAATAAGGATAACCTTTGCAAGTTGACACTTTATTGTCCAAGAGGGGATAAATGGAAAGTAGGTCTGTAATGCAGTGGTTACTCCCTTTATCATCCACTGCATGGTCCCTTTCCTGTGGGGAGGTGAACTGCCCTGTTTGGAGATTTTTAGCTAGAGGACAGTGTAAGTGCATACTCTGAGATTCCCTATTTGTAAGCTTATGAAAAGGTTTTAAAGTGGGGCAGTGTGAATGTCCCTGGGATCCTATGTGAAGGCAGGACTGATCCTAAGGATTGCAATGCTAGACAGGGATGCTGTCTCAGCAAGGCTAGAGCAGGGCAAACGGTTTGTCCCATGGCTCTAAGAGAGGACAGAGTTGCTGCCCCTCTTGGGTTGGAGCAGGACAGGGCTGCTGTCCAAAAGGCTCCACATAAGGACAGGGCTCCTGTCCTTTGTCTTTAGAGATAGTGCAGGGGTGCTGCACTAAAGTTTCTCTGGAAGGGCTGGAGGGTTGCTCCAAATTTACCAAAACAGTGCAGTTATGCTTATCTGTTTCAGTGTTTTCACAGAGAGGGTCTTTTACCTCTGTGAGTTTAGCTGTGTTAGCTGTGGACTCCCTTGGTACAGGTCCCAACCTAGGAGAGGTATCTCCCACCACAGAAATGGTATCCTTAGTGGAAGGGTGGGGAAGGGATACTTTGATACCCTTTTTACCTGTGGGGTGAGGAAGATCCTGAGGCTTCAGGGCTCCTCTTCTTTGCTTTTTCATTTCACTTGAAATGAGAGAAAACATTTCCTCAGAGATACCCAGCATTGATCCATAGGTCCTAAACTGTACCTCAGCCCAACCTAAGGCATCTATGTCATTACCTAAGAGACAATCTACAGGCAAGCTACACCACCTCCTTTGGGCCAGTAACTCTACCCCAACTATGTTGCACTACAGCTACGGGGAGAGACTGGGTGGAGTTGTTGACATCAGTAACCTGGTACTTCTGTCCAAGGAGGTGTTTTGCAGGTGACACAAGGTTTCCAGTCACCAGAGTGATACTGGCACCTGTGTCCCTGTAGGCCTGGGCCTCAACACCATTTATTTCAATTGATTGCTTGTTAAGGGGACAAGCAGCCAAGGTGGCATGCCAATGCCACCAGGTGAGACAGAAACTGTCTTGGCGATTTCTACACCTACCCCAGTTTCCATAATGGACCCAAAAGTGAACCCAACTACACCTTTAGTTTGACTGTTGCCAATACTCCCACCACTATTACTACTACTACTAGGGACACTAGAAATTGAAGTGGATATATTAGTGGTGGTAGGCTCAGGTGCTTTACCTGGACATGATTTATCCCCTGGCCTATGCCCTTTACCTCTGCACAAATAGCACCAAAGCTTTTTATTGTGTGTAGAAGAGGAAGAAGAAGCGATTTTGTCCCCACCCCCAGAAGATTGTTGTGGACCTGAAGAGTAATTTTTATGTTTGTGTTTGTCCCCATGCTTGTTCTGAGATTTTTCACCATCTTTCTTTGTCACCCTCTGTATGAGCTTTTCTGATCACCCTTGTTCTGACACATTGTTCTGCCTTCTTTCCCAGTTCTTGGGGAGAGGTCAGATCTGAGTCTACCACGTGTTGGTGTAACAAATCAGACACACAACTATTCAGAATATGCTCTCTCAAAATCAGATTATATAGACCCTCATAGTCAGACATTTTGCTGCCATGTAACAAACCTTCTAAAGCCTTGACAGAACAGTCCTCAAAGTCAGCCCAATCTTGTGAAAATTCTATCTTGTTTGCCCTGTACTTAATTCTGTATTGCTCTGTGGTGAGCCCAAAACCATCAATTAGTGCATTTTTCAGAATGTCATAATTGTCTGAGCCCCCCCCCTAACAGTGAGGAGTCTGTCCCTCCCTTTATCAGAGAACAACAACCAAAGAATAGCAGCCTACTGTCTATGAGGGAACCACTGCACTTTGCAGGCACTCTCAAGTGCAGCAAACCACTTTTGGATATCACCCCCCACCTTGTATGGGGGAACAATTTTGTGCAAGTTCCTTGAGTCAATGGTGTCCTCCCTGACCCCATAACTTCTGAAACTGCTGTTGCTGCTGCCACCATGGGGAACTACCCCAACCCCTGTCTTTTCCTTTCCATAGCTAAGGTTTCCCTATCTAGGGCCAACTGTTGCTGTTGCATCCTCGGTCTAACCTTTTCCAATCTTAGCTTTCTGAGTTCCCTATCTAATGAGTTATCCTCAGGATTGGATTTGTGGGACTCCTCAGAGACTGAGGTGACAGTAGGATGAGCAGAGACAGATCTGTCCTTAGCTTTTGTAACCCTAGTGACCTGACCTAAATGTGTGAAGGGGGATTTACATGTGTGTGAACCTCTCCAACTGCCAGCTACACTAGGTGGTTTTCTAGGGGGAGGATTCTGTGAAGGACCCTCCCCTAAATCCTTAGGACCCTCCCTGATATTTAAAGGGTTAGAATCTCTCTCCCTCTCCACTTCCTGGTCACCAGACTGCTCCTGGTCATCCTAGAGAAGGAGATTTAAAAGGAAAAATCCTCGTTAGGGACTCCAGTGACACAGACAAGCATACTGACAAAAACAGTGAAACATACTGACAAGTAGGCCACAAACCATAAGCACTGGGGTCCTGACTAGCAGGATCCCAGTGACACAGTCAAAGCACACTGGCAAACAGGCCAAAAATAGAGGTGAATATGCTAGAAAGAGGCTACTTTCTCACAACAGAGTGGCCCCAAATCGGAGTTGTCAACAGCTGAGTTCCCCTTGTCTGTATCATTAAGGAGGTGGGCACCGATGCCAAAAGGCCCGTGAGATTCGAGAAGGAGGCCTTGTGGGCGATCCAGTTTTTAATTCCTCCCCCAGTAGTCACAGTAAGTTCTGTTGCATGGTCCGTGGAGCCGGTGGGGCTGTCATGTTTACGGCTGGACTCTGTACAGGGGAAACCAGTCAGCAGCAGCAAGAGTCTTCCAGTGTAGGCCGCCTCCTTACCACTCGCCACTCTGGGCACATCCAATGGTCAGGAGGTCTAGTAGAGCAGCCTCTCCTCCAGGCAGCATGGAGGAGGAAGGACCCTGCCACTTTGGGTGTCGCCTCCTCGGGCGCCTCATCAGCTGCAGCCCTCTAATGAAGTCCCGGTCTGCACGCATGTTCCATTACGGTGGCGTCCAGTGGGGAAGCCAGCCCTTTTAGGTATGTTGTTAGCTTGTAAAGGGATGCCGACTGAATTCTGGGGGCACTCTGAACTCTTTTTTTGGGGGGGCGGATAGCCCTGTGTAATGTTCAGGATATTGATTTTAGGGCCCAGGAACCATGGAGCACAAAGGAGTGACACCTACTCGATCACCATCTTGGCCATGCCCCCCAGCCATTTGTGCCCTTAAGCTTAATAAGAATTTATTATATTCATTTTAATTTCAAGCAGATGCTGCATTCTGCTGTGATGTTTTGTTTCTTTTATCTCATGCACTTTTAGTCTAGGAACTGTTTTCCTTCTTCTTAGTGGGACATTCTTGTTCCATACCCTGCTCATGGCTGTATCCAATATTGTTGTCAGTACAAAGTAGGAGCACCACAATCTTTGCCAATTCACAGGAAACATATGTGTTCTTATGTTAGGACAGTTTTCTCAGAACTCCAGCTGTTTTATTATAAAACATCCCTCTGCACCCTATCAGTTAGAGGAAGAGTTCCAGCCAGAAAACTGCCACTGCATACTGTTGCTTCACTGCAGCTGTCTGCTGAGACTTTATGTCTTTTAACAGCCTCTTCGCTACTACCATGTTCAGGTATGGGGGATGGGATCTTCCTAGGGATCCTGGAGGGCGGATTAGGGCTAACACTTCTGTGGTCTAGTAGTACCTTAGTAGTGTAAGTAGGAATGCAAACCCATAGCATTCTGACACTAATGTGTGACTTTTCTTTTGTTTCAATTTCCTCGTCACCGTATTGCTATTATTACGTTTTATCACCGTAATCATTGTATTACATGCTATTTTATCTAGAATTTAGTTGATACAATAAAATACATTGAACAAATTTCTGGTTGTCTTTGCATGTGTGAGACGAATGTAACTGAGAGTAAAGGCTGAGATCTCTTACACCATGATATCCCGGAGAAATCAGAATGTCATGCTCCTGGCTGCCACAAAGTGTTATACATTAGTATAATGAGGGCCAGCATGACATGACGCCATCAACGTTTTGTCAGGCACTGAATTACAGTTCTCCCTAAATATCTCTGCCTCACTTCATGCTAAAGGCACCCCAATACTATATAAGGAGACATATGTGGTATTGAGGATTTCTTCATCTGCTACATAGGTAGCACCTATTTTAGACTGAATGTTCTTCAAGCTTGAACTTTAAAAGGATGAATCTCCAATTGGTGTCCTTATCTCTGAACCAGTACATTTAGCATGGCAGACCCACAGCGGGTGGTAATTGCAATAAACATGAGGCCTCCCCTCACCAATCATTTATTAAATATTGCCTCATAGTCCAGAGAAGTGCTATTACATTTGTGGTTGAGGCTAATCCAGCCTATAGAACAGAAATGTTCAACTCTTGGGTCAATTTCCCAGCAGTTGATGGGAACACTGTTACCTTTCATCATTATACACATGTTAATGTGCCTGCGCAATACAGAGCATATGCATACATAGTGATACATCTATCCTTTCAAGACTACCAGAACTGGCTTGATGGTGCCCTACACTATACAACACCACATGCTAGGCTAGGTTCTCTGGGTAATGATGGTCCTACCTGGCTCCAAATAACCACAAATACCCTGCATCCTGATGCAGGCACCTTGATGGTAGCTGAGGTTCACTGTTTATATATTGAACTAATAGCAATATATGGGCCCTCATTATGACATTGGTGGTAAATACCGAATACCGCCACGGTGACTGCCACCAGCATACCGCCGCGGAGGTGAACACCCGGTCCCACATTATGACACATACACACAAAACTGACTGAAAACAGCCACAACCACAAATCCGCCAGACCCACTGAAAGTGATAAACTGACAGAACTATCACCCATACTGTTACCAAAACCAAACAATGCCCTCAAATAATGACCCACGAATCACTACAGTGGACATTCAAAGATGGCAAATCATTGGCGGTAAACACTGCTGCGGCAAATATGGCCACCCAAATACAAAACAAGACAGCATTGGACAGAACAAAAAAAACACACCTTACACAAATACACACACCCCACACACCCACCAATAGCACTATAAAACACACATCCACATTGTTGGACCTGGCCCTTTTACAGGGTCATTCACCAGACTTTTTGCCTCCTTCATTTTCTGATCTTTGTTGGCTGATGTTATGACTCTGAGAACTTTTTCAATGCTAATCAATGCTAAAGGGCATGTGCTCTCACTTGTAAAATTTGTATGATTGACTTATAACTCATTGGCATATTTTATTTCCCTATAAGTCCACTGTAAAGTGGTATCCCTATACCCAGGGCCTGTAAATTAAATGCTACTAGTGGGCCTGCAGCGCTGTTTGCGCCACCAACTAAAGTAGCCTTTCGAACCTATCTCAGGCCTGTTAGCACAGGGCCTGTGTGCGCAGTTTTCTGCCAGAGACCTGGCATCCAAAGTTACTTGCCAGACCCAGAACTCCCCTTTTACTATACGTAAGTCACCCATAAGATACACCCTAGCTAGCCCTATGGGCAGGGTACCATGTATGTAGAAGGCAGGACATGTGCCAGGTTGCGTGGCCTGTCCTGGTATTGACAAACTGCCTAACTTGGTGTCTCACTGCTGTGAGTGCTGCCTTCTCATAGGATTGCATTAGAAATGCCCTGCCTTATGTGTAAGGGGTATTGTCTGATTTATGAGGAGTAGCCTAGGCATGTTTTCGATGGTTGTAATGGTGGTAAGAAATGCTGATTACTGGTATAGGTGCATTTTTTATTACTATTACAGAAATGCCACTTCTAGAAAGTGAGCATTTCTCTGTGCTTATGACTCTGGTGTTTTGCAGCTTGACTCCAATCAACCTGCCATGGCTTGTGCAACAGAGGAAAGAGCCCCAGCCTTCATGTCGGAGGAGATGGAGAGACTCGTGGATGGTGTCGTACCCCTGTATGTGCAGTTGTATGGCCCTCCAGACTGACAGGTGAGTACACCATGGGTATGTTGCATGTGACATGGCTGCATGGAGATGTGTGTGTGTGCTGGCAGTGGGTCATATGGGGGGTATGTCTGGTGCCAGTGCTAATGCAGGGATACGGGTCATGTTTGTGCCTGATGAGGTGATAACGCATTTTGTAGGCCACATGTGTGACAGGCTGGATTGTCTGGTTAATGTTGTCCCTCTATTTGTGCTACCTCTGCAGGTCAGAGACCATCAGAAGAAGGGGTGTGGCATGCCATCACCAAGGACGTGTGGACCCTGAGGGTCAATAGCAGGCAGAGCACCCACTGCAGGAAACGGTGGGAGGACCTGAGACGCTGGGCCCCGAAGACTGTGGAGGCCCAGCTGGGGACACCCTCCCAATGAGGGAGGGATGCCCATCGTAACCTGACCCCCCTGATGGTCCGCATAATGGCAGTGGTCTACCCAGAGCTGGATGGGCACTTGAGAGCATCACAGCAGCAACAAGCGGGTAAGTACAGTGTGTTTGACAACCGTCTCTCTTGCCTGGCATGGGATTTGGGTGCAGGGTACTAGTCAGTCGATGCTGCAATATGCAAGTTAGGACATTGCTGCATGGTACAACTTAGGTTAATAGGGTGCAATGGATGTTTATGATATCTAGGTAGGTGGCTTCCCATGGCAGACAGGGCTTAGCTGATCCTAGTTGGTGTGTAGCTAGCAGTGTTTGACTCCTACCTGCTGTGGTACTTAGCCAATGGTATGCTACTGTGGTCCATACTGCCTATTCTCAGTCTCAGTGTGTGACAGTGATATGTGTTGAGACGGGTCCACTCACCTGAAAAGCAGGATGTCTGCAGGGGTAAGCCCCTGACCTACTGGAACACCTCTCAGCACTTCCTGGCAGACACAGAAACCCCGGCAGGTGTCCCAAAAGGAAAGGGGGAGTGGAAGAGAAAGAGACAAAACACTGCCACGTCTTGCCGGTCCAGCCAGGCACCATGTATCTTCAGGGGGGCAGGTCGTTGTTAGATTGAGTGATAGTAGAGTTAGAGCACTCAACTTCCTTGAAACTGAATCATTCTTTTTGATATGGGCACGGGAGCGGTAGAAGAACACCTGAATGCTCCAGCACTTTTCTTGGATAATAATAACTGTTGGCACAATTACTAACACTGCATTACCAAAACCCAAACTGAGTACCATAGCAATAAGTACTGCGACACTAGGGCTGGCTTCACAGAGATTCACTGTTGCACACTACAATTAGAACTGTGGTTGCACTTATCATGCACAAGAAAGACAAACAAGGGAATTATTTATATCACTTATAACTTTCCTGCATGCATAGGGTTAAACGAAAAGGAACAAAAACAATCCAAAAAATACAAATGTCCTCTCTGGGTTTAAACAGTTAGGGTGGCACAGTTTGGTTTGGTTTCACTGTGTGTGTGAAAAATCCTTCAAAGGCAAATTCCCCAAAACTGAAACATAGGCATGAATGACACAATTTAAATCCAAGAGTTATGCTATTAGAGAAAGAAAAGTCATGTAAATGCTCTTTTAATATTGCACTGTCACTTTTTGTAGTACTTGAGCTCAAGCAGTTTTCTGAAGCACATTTAGGCAAGTAACTACAATAATAATGTAGAATATTCAGAAATGCATTTGTCTCTTCAAGATAAGCACTCTGCCAAAATACGAGGTCTGAAATACACCTGCTGTTCTATGAAAGCGCAGCACTCAAAGAACAAACTCCCTGGAGAATACTAGTCATTTAGCTGCAGTCTTTTGCGGAGTGCTGGAGGAATGCCTGGTGTCAACTGGTACAGGAACTAAAAAAAGAATTGCCTCAAAAGTTGATGCTGAGATCAGGAAGCAAAACAAAGCTAAGCAGGGAGGCATGTTTCACTCTGCTATTTGTAGCCAATCAGGAAAGCAGTTGAGTTTCCACGTGTGGATGAGTCACCACACCCATTTTAGAAGCATATGTCTACACCACACCCAATTAGAAGCACATGTGTACACCTGCTCACATTAGCAAACAAGCATTGGTAAAACAAACATTGATAAAATAAATTGTGTAACACTGCACATTATGTTTACTTAGAAACATGAAGGTTTAACCAAGAACAGAGATATGATTTAACCCTAATCCCTGGGGATGCTAACTGATAATGCAGGTGGCACCTTGGAGATTCCTGACAGTCCTCCCCACCAAGGATCCTCTCAAAGGGTGGGGCTTGGAAGGGTGCAGGAGATGGAATTGTTTAGTAAGACATAGAGCATGAACTGTGGACGTGGGTTCCCAGGAATTGTCCTCAGGCCCATAGCCTTTCCAAGCCAATAAATAGTGTAGAACACCACGGACGTGCCTGGAGTCAAGAATTTTGGCCACTTCAAATTCCCATTGCCTGTGTACTTTTACCGGGGGAGATGGTGGGGCATTGCGGGTATCAGGGGAATAGGGACAAAGTAACGACACGTGAAACACGGGGTGTACCTTGAAATCATCTGGCAATGTCAGTTCTACTACCACAGGATTGATGATTTTGGCAATAGGAAAATGTAGGAGGCTGGCATGGCTTATAGAAGGTACCTGATGGTACTTACACCTTGTGCTAGGTCCAGTTATCCCATATTAGTAGTGTTCTACCAGCATAGGATGATAGAGGTATCTATAGCAGAGCAGCTTAGGCTAAACTAGGAGACATGCAAAGCTCCTACTATACCACTTATATCATATAGCACTATATCATAAGAATCACAATACTCAGAGTTACTAAAAATAAAGGTACTTTATTTTAGTGACAATGTGCCAAAAATATCTCAGAGGATATACTCCCTTAGTAGGTAAGTAAAATACACACAAATCAAAATCAGGTAAGTAAACAGTTAGAAAAGTAGTGCAAACACTGTAGAATACAATAGGATGCAATAGGCCGAGGGGCAACACAAACCATATACTAAGAAAGTGGAATGTGAACTACGAATGGACCCCTAGGCTAGTGTAGTGTGTAGAGGGTCACTGGGAGTGTAAAAAAACACTAAGGGTGTCCAAGATACCTGTAGGAAGGTAGCCTCTTTCTAGCCTTGTTACCCCCACTTTAGGCCTGTTTGTGAGTATATATCAGGGTGTTTTTACTGTCTCACTGGGATCCTGCTAGCCAGGACTCCAGTGCTCATAGTGGAAACCCTATTTGTCAGTGTGTTTTATATGTCTCACTGGGACCCTGTTAGCCAAGGCTGCAGTGCTCATAGTTTGTGGCCTAAATGTGTTCCCTATGTGGTGCCTAACTGTGTCACTGAGGCTCTGCTAACCAGAACCTCAGTGCTTATGCTCTCTCTGCTTTTTAAATTGTCACTGCAGGCTAGTGACCATTTTCACCAATTCTGATTGGCACACTGGAACACCCTTATAAGTCCCTAGTATATGGTACCTAGGTACCCAGGATATTGGGGTTCCAGGAGATTCCTATGGGCTGCAGCATTTCTTTTGCCACCCATAGGGAGCTCAGACAATTCTTACACAGGATTGCCACTGCAGCCTGAGTGAAATAACGTCCACGTTATTTCACAGCCATTTTACACTGCACTTAAGTAACTTATAAGTCACCTATGTGTCTAACCCTCACTTAGTGAAGGTTAGGTGCAAAGTTACTAAGTGTGAGGGCACCTGGCATTAGCCAAGGTACCCCCACATTGCTCAGGGCAATTTCCCCAGACTTTGTGAGTGCGGGGAGACCATTACACGCGTGCACTACATATAAGTCAATACCTATATGTAGCTTCACAATGGTAACTCCGAATATGGCCAAGTAACATGTCTAAGATCGTGGAATTGTCCCCTCATGCCAAATCTTGTATTGGGGTGCCAATCCCATGCATCCCCGGGGGTCTAGCATGAACCCTGGGTACTGCCAAACTAGCTCCCTGGGGTTTTCACTGCAGCTACCACTTCGACCAACCCACAGACAGGCTTCTGCCCTCCTACGGTCTGCTTACATGGTTAGGTGGCCAATCCTCCTGTGAGGGCTATTGAGGGACTCTCCTGTGGGTTTCTCGTCAGATTACGAATGCAAGAGCTCACCAGAGTTCCTCTGATTCTCCCTCTTTGACTTCTGCCAAGGATCTACTGCTGCGTGCCCCAGGACACCTGCAAAACGGCAACAAAGTAGCAAGACGACTACCAGCAACATTGTAGCGCCTAATCCTGGCGGCTTTCTCGACTGTTTCCTGGTGGTGCATGCTCTGAGGGCTGTTTGCCTTCACCCTGCACTGGAAGCCAAAAAGAAATCTCCTGTGGGTCGACTGAATCTTCCCCCTGCTAATGCAGGCACCAAACATCTGCATCACTGGTCCTCTGGGTCCTCTCTCATCTTGACGAGCATGGTCCCTGGAACACAGGAGCTGGATCCAAGTGACTCCGACAGTCCAGTGGTCCTGTTGTGTAGCCATTTTAGTTATATATCTACATGCACATTAGTTTAATACACTAGGCCACTGTGTACTTTGACCTAGATATATTTTATTCAGCTTTGCATTGTTGTTTTTACAATAACCAGTTTTACGGTCTTGTTTTAATTTAATCTATCTAACTGTTTTGCTTAGCCCAGCACTGTGTTCTCAAACAAGACATTCTTGATCACTTTGTGCTTCAGTCAAGGCTACAGTTTGGTACATTGCCAGTGAACGTGGTAGAAGTTTAGTCTCCAACATTCGTAGAAAATACACATACTTACGTAGGGACATTTTCTCAGAACATTAGCTGTGTTATTATAAAAACACTTCCTAGTCCCATTACACGTTAAGAGGGACATTCCAGCCAGGGAACCACGACTGTATGCCGATTGCTGAATGCTTCGCTGCAGATGCTAACGTAGACTACAGGCCTTTGCTCAGGTATGAGGGTTGTGACCTCCCGGGGAAACCTGAAAGGCAGAATTAGAGCTTAACATGCTGTGCTCAAATTATGACTCAGATAGAAAATAGTCCATTGATTCTAGTGGCAATATGATAGCGTTATTCTTATGCTTCACTCTCATCGTCACCATTTTAATATTGTCATGTTGTGTCGTTCTGGTTATTGCAGCTCACGCTTTGCTATCTAAACTGCAGTTGTTTTATTAAACCAGTCTTTAAAACTCATACTGCTGTTATTGTTATTTATATATGAGACTGGATTGTGAATGAGAGAACCAGATGCAACCTGAGTGACCACGACTTCCCTAAGAAGTATGATATGTCATGCGCTCGGCTGCCCAATCATCTCTACCTTTTGGGAGAGACGAGGCACTGCTGGTTAGCCGGAGCAAAACCTGGATTTGGAGCGACAGGTGTCACCCACTGTGGGTCAGACTCAGTCTCCCACACCGTGGACGATCTTGATGCTCAAAATCCAGTAGTCTTGTTAGAATAATGAGAGCCTACGCGAGAAGGCACCGCCAACGTTTGGTCAGGCTTTAATTTTCTGGTCTTCCAGAGTATCTGTGTCTCATTACATATAATGACACCTCAATGCCGTATGCGGAGACGCCCGTGGTACTGAGGATTTCCACCACAGCTGTGTAGGTAATACTACTACAACTGGAGGTGCTCAAGCTTGAATTTGAAAAGGAAACCACATTTTGGTGTGCCTTCTCTGAACCAATAGTGTTACTATCATGGTGAATCCCCATCATGTACAAATAGCTGTTAACATGAGACAACATCTCCCAGCACACTTACTAGCAAATGGCCTAACGGCCCAGGGAGGTCCAGTCACATTTGTGGTGGATGCCCATGCAGCTTATAGAACAGAACTTTTTTACTCTTGGGTCACATTTCCAGCAGTTGATGGGAACACTAATACATTTAATCAATATACACCTGGAAACGCGCCTGGACAATACAGAGCGTACGCATATTTAGAGATACCTCTATCTTATCAAGAATATAATAATTGGCTTGATGGCACCCTACCCCATCCAATATTACCAGGAAGGTTAGGCCCACTAAGTCATGACGGTCCTACTTGGCCTTTATTTGCCACCTACACACCACATCCTGCGGTTGGAAATTTAGCGGTAGCCGAGGTTCGTCGCTCATATATTGAATTAACAGCAATATATAGACGATTAGTACAATTTGTGATGCAAATATTAAATACAAGCCCAGCACGTGCTGCTCCAGCACATCCACATGCAGTAACGCCAGGTATAAATCCTGAGACTTGACATTCGATTATGGGTAAAGTACCCGCCAAACGAGAGGAAACTCCGTTTTGGTTAGCACAGAAAATTAATATGCTGGAGGCAGTATTTCCCCATACAGGACCTCAGGATGAACATAGAATATTAACGATGTTCTTGCCTTTCGGGATGGTCCATACAGTAGAAAACTGTAATACCTGGGACACGGTATTTGCCGCGCACTACACAACAGGACACGGTACACCAACACTTGCCAATTTACCAGAAGTGCTGAAACAAATTCAAGATGAATATGGGGCTGCCCCGGCCCTAGATTTGGGGATGCAATTGATGGGCAATTTTGCCACAGTGTCCTCAATCATTTTAAGTAACCTTAAAGGTGAAGCAGTCACACTTGCAGTGCGCATGCGGCTTCGTTACGTTCTGCAACAAGATCAAGAACGAGAGCTGCCTAAAATAATAGCAGAGAACTATTCAAGTATCGGTCGAGATAGCCTAGGGGCCAGACCACAAAAACCTCAATTTCAGGGAAAATCAAATCAATATACCCCCAAACAAACACCTGAGGGTAATAAGAAATGCTGGGATAAAAAGCAACAAACGCCTAAAAAAGAAAGGGGTGAATATCCGCGTACACAGAGCCCACAGAATAGGTATAATCTCAGAAATAGAGATAATATCAAAACGCCTGATAGATATCAATATACTGATACACACCAATCTCGTTCCTTTCAGGTCTCATTGGAAAAGAGAAATGAGAGAGGTGAGCATTCAGAGCGAAGAACAGAGTACGTGAAACCGAGACAGGAATCACAACGCTCTTCGGAGGTTTCTGTTAAAAACAAAGAGAAACCCGCCCAACAAAAACAACAATTTAAAAAGAAAAAAGTGGCAGCAGTCCGGCATGCCACACAGGAAGAGGGTCCTCTTGAAGAACAATAATTGGGCTCTAACCTTGCTAGACAGCGTGGCAGAGGTCACAATAGTTCGCTGGAATCTTCTAGAGCATCTGGAGGTGAAAGCAACTGATGACTTTATACAAGTAGAAACAGCGGACCTGCGTGTCTCCAAGCCTGGTAGGGTGTACAAAGTAATGCTACAGTTAGAAGGAGACATTGAACGCACAGTAGACGCAATCTTTTGGGACCGCATAGTAAAAGTGTATGATGTCTTGTTGGCTGAACAAGATTGGCCGCCTGACTTTGTCCATACCTGCCCATATGGAGAAGATGTCATTAAGCCTTCCTTCTCGCCCCTTGTTCCAGAGGAAGTAGCTGAATCCTATTCCGTTGAATGGGCTCTAGGACAAGCACCTGTATTATACAGAAATCACGTAGGATGGGATAAGGAATCCCCCTACCATGTAATTCCAATTAAAAGTGAACCTCAGCCACAACAGCAGTATCCTATAAAACATGAAGCAAAAGCACCAATGAGAGAAATACTCACGCAATTAGAGTACCAGGGTGTGATTGAACCCTGTGTCTCGCCAATAAATAACCCTTTATTCCCCATAGCTAAACCAGACCATTCATACAGAATAGTTTTAGACTACAGACATCTAAATAGTCATACACGTACCTATGCTATGCAAAACTCACATAGCACTGCACTAATGAGCAACATAGTGCGCAAAAAATACAAAACAACACTAGATATTTCCAATGGGTTTTTCTGCCAGAATAGAGCGCCTGAAAGTAGAGACTTAACAAGCTTTAGCGCACTAGGCTCTCAGAAAAAATTCTGTTGTTTACCTCAGGGGTATAAGAACAGCCCAGAACTGTTCGTGGCTCGTGTCACTGCTATTTTACACGAGATCGACCCTGAAGCATTGTCCTATGTAGATGACATATATCTCATGGATGATGAACTACTACAACATTTAAGACGGGTAGCCCGCGTTTTTGTAGGGTTTGCCGAATTTGGCTACAAACTTAGCTTCAAAAAAACAAAAATAGCCTTCCTCAGTGTCCAGTTTCTAGGATATGAGCTGTCAATTCTTAGAAAAGTGCACACAGTTACAACCACCGAATATGATTAAAAAACTCCAATCATTATTGTGTTTCTTACATTTTGGCAGAACCTACATTCCAGATTATGCTACGTGCATAAAACCTTTATATGACCTAATACATCCCGATTTTTCAAGTAAATTCTGAACAATTGAACATACATGTATTCTTAGAGAATTGCAGACAGACATGCTTGCAGCACAACATTTACACACAAGGGACAACAAAACACATTTGGTCATCAGAGTAATAGCTGTGGCCATCGGTTTCACCTATGTGACATTTAATGAAGGTGAGACAGTCCCGATTACATATAAATCACATTTGTATTCAGCAGCTGAACAATGCTTTGCTCCCACAGAGAGAATTCTCACTGCTGTACAGATGGCTGTCATTAAAGAAAGACCTCTTGCCCAAGGAAAACACTTTATTGTCGTTTCTCCAATCCCAGCCCTAGAGGCTGTTACAAAAGCTAGCATTCCAAACGCAAAAGCACTACATCCACGTTGGATACAATGGGCTACGTCTCTGACAGCCACTGATGTAGACTACATTTTTGACCCAAAGCTACAAACTCAGGAATTCCTACAATATGAAGTAGAATATCCGGTTCAAGCAAATACTTTGCCTATTGATCAGTATCATAGAGTCATGTACACCGATGGCTCTGCACAACCTGCAATTGGAACTAAACATCAATATTTTGCTGCTTGCGCAGTCGTAAGTGGCTATATGGAAGGGGATAAATTTTGTCCTCTACATACCTTTACACAGACCCTAGGGGATTGTACAGCACAATTGGCTGAGCTAAGAGCTCTGCTGATGGCACTGGAACACACGGATCCGACACAGCCTACGCTGACTGTGATTCATATTACTGTGTCCAGTCATTTAATGAATACCTGCATTATTGGTGCCAGAATGGGTTCAGAGACTCCAAAGGCAACACCATTAAACACAGACTACTGTGGGGGAAAGTAGCTGACCTGAAAGAGACGCTACCAAATGTCCATGATGTACATACACTTGGACACCAGCGAGTTGGAATACATGTTGCTGGAAACACATTGGCTGATGAAGCCGCAAAGTCAGCAGTGGCAGTAGCCACTGTAGCTGCAGTGACTCGCTCGAGTTCAAACCCAGACGCAGACATTGGGCTGCCGTGAAAGCTACGGCTGATGGTACGCCCCATCCTAAAGGAATTCCTAACAAATATCATTATCATATGTGAAGTATGCTGAACCCTGAAGTTAAGATACCAGGCATAGGTGTACAAGACATCCTTAACAAAGATATAAGACCACAATTGATTAAAGCAGCGCATGAGGGGGCAGCATCTGCACATGCTGGTGTGGAGGCTACAATTTTGATTTTACAGGCTCGGTATTGGTGGCCAGGTCTCTACAAAGAGACTAAGCAGTATGTCCTTTGTTGTGACATCTGTCAACAAATCACAGTTTCCACTGCCCACCGCGGACACCCCTCTTAATTTCAAACAAACCGTTACAATGTGTGTACTTTGACCACTGTGGTCCCCTAACACCTGATAGTGCATACAAATATAAATTAGTCGCTGTTGATTCATGCTCCAGGTTTGTATGGGTGTGGCCACAACGCTCGGCTGACGCTCCGACTGTTATTAAAGATTTGCGAGTCTTTATCGGTACATATGCAGTTGCTGCCTTCCATTCGGACCAGGGCCCTGATTTTGCCTCAAGGGCATTCAGGGACACCATGGCTTCATTTGGGGTCCAACTCCAGTACTCGTCTCTATTTCATCCTGAGGGAAATAGCGTAGTGGAGCGATTAAACGGCGATTTAAAGCAACCCTTAACAGCTAGAGTCTTAGGTACGGGTCGTAGTTGGCTTAATCACCTGTATGGAGTCCAGAGAGCACTAAATAACCTGCCTAGAAGGTCCTTAGGGGGTCGTACTTCATATGAGTGCCTGTTTCGGAACTCAAATGTATGTTCCGGATCTTGATGGTCCTGGCGTGGAGGCAGCAGAAACACCTTTTGACATAAATGAACGTGTCACTGTCTTACAGGAATTGCAACAGTTCTGTGATGATAATTCTTCCAAAAGTGCCGCCTCCATGGAATTAAGGAAGTGCCAGTAACATCTACTGACTGGATTCCCAGAGTTGGGGATCTTGTATGTGACAAAGTCGCAGTGAAAAAGGAATTTGGCCCTTTTTATCGATTCATGCTCCAGGTTTGTATGGGTGTGGCCACAACGCTCGGCTGACGCTCCGACTGTTATTAAAGATTTGCGAGTCTTTATCGGTACATATGCAGTTGCTGCCTTCCATTCGGACCAGGGCCCTGATTTTGCCTCAAGGGCATTCAGGGACACCATGGCTTCATTTGGGGTCCAACTCCAGTACTCGTCTCTATTTCATCCTGAGGGAAATAGTGTAGTGGGGCGATTAAACGGCGATTTAAAGCAACCCTTAACAGCTAGAGTCTTAGGTACGGGTCGTAGTTGGCTTAATCACCTGTATGGAGTCCAGAGAGCACTAAATAACCTGCCTAGAAGGTCCTTACGGGGTCGTACTTCATATGAGTGCCTGTTTCGGAACTCAAATGTATGTTCCGGATCTTGATGGTCCTGGCGTGGAGGCAGCAGAAACACCTTTTGACATAAATGAACGTGTCACTGTCTTACAGGAATTGCAACAGTTCTGTGATGATAATTCTTCCAAAAGTGCCGCCTCCATGAAATTAAGGATGTGCCAGTAACATCTACCGACTGGATTCCCAGAGTTGGGGATCTTGTATGTGACAAAGTCGCAGTGAAAAAGGAATTTGGCCCTTTTTATCGATTCATGCTCCAGGTTTGTATGGGTGTGGCCACAACGCTCGGCTGACGCTCCGACTGTTATTAAAGATTTGCGAGTCTTTATCGGTACATATGCAGTTGCTGCCTTCCATTCGGACCAGGGCCCTGATTTTGCCTCAAGGGCATTCAGGGACACCATGGCTTCATTTGGGGTCCAACTCCAGTACTCGTCTCTATTTCATCCTGAGGGAAATAGTGTGGTGGAGCGATTAAAAGGTGATTTAAAGCAATCCTTAACAGCTAGAGTCTTAGGTACGGGTCGTAGTTGGCTTAATCGCCTGTATGGAGTCCAGAGAGCACTAAATAACCTGCCTAGAAGGTCCTTAGGGGGTCGTACTTCATATGAGTGCCTGTTTCGGAACTCAAATGTATGTTCCGGATCTTGATGGTCCTGGCGTGGAGGCAGCAGAAACACCTTTTGACATAAATGAACGTGTCACTGTCTTACAGGAATTGCAACAGTTCTGTGATGATAATTCTTCCAAAAGTGCCGCCTCCATGGAATTAAGGATGTGCCAGTAACATCTACCGACTGGATTCCCAGAGTTGGGGATCTTGTATGTGACAAAGTCGCAGTGAAAAAGGAATTTGGCCCTTTTTATCGAGCACCAGTCCCTGTACTAGGGATACATGGTACCAGAACTGTTATTCTACCACCGTTGGCAGGTGCCAAAGAAAATCGTTTTGTCTCTATTGACAATGTCAAATTACACCAAGTGGACGATCCTGCACAGCCGACCAAGAGGAACATCCAGTAGTTCCCGAATCCCTCTCACTACTGGCGAAGAAGTTCCACTACAAGTTGTTTACACCAACACCGACACCTCTCCGAGCTTGGGGAGGGTGGAAGATGATCTTGCATTATTTCCACTAACGTCAACTAACTTAGAAACATTTGACCAAGTCAATTTGACTTCAAACCAAACGGATGGTGCTGTCTATAGTGTGCCACCGCAGGAAACACCAACTCCACCACTGACAATGGATCTGCCATTTGCACGATCTGCCTCTGGTTATTTTGCTGACTTCAACGATGATTTCTCAGACTCATTCACTTCTTCGAGAGCTGTTTTGTCAAGTGCAAGCTAACAAACTGGCTTAAAGAAACGTACTTCATTTTTCCATGGAACTATCTATGGCTTTTTCTGACTGTCCTAGCCTTTCTATTTTGGATTGATTTTGTTACCTTTTTCTTATTAATACATGGTCATTTTCTTCCTGAAAGATCAACAGTTGAACAGGTGAAGGAGGTTTTGAAACCACATTTTTCGTCACACAAATCTGAAGAGATTTATCCTTTGTGAACTTTTCCACAGTGCCAATTCCTGATGGGATTGTTTGGGACAAAGTAATGTTTGATATATATGGTTCCACTGAAATTATTCAAATACCGTATGTGTTCAAATTATCAATGAATGATATAGTGATACCAGGCATTGTATCTGATGATTGGGATGTGAAAACAGTTGATTCTATGATGACAGAATTGCAATATTATACTGTCTTTGAAAACGAAGATGTTTACCACTTCAAAGAAAATTATGGTGATATGTTTTGCTATGATTATTATGGGCACCACTTCATACATAGAGCGAGCAGTCCCAAAACGGTATTTAATTACATGCAATGGGAACATTGTCCAACTCCACCGCAAGGGAGTTCTAAAACATATTCTGAAAAGTTTGCATATTTTTCTGGGCACAATCAAAAGAATGCTGAGTCATATTACTATAAGGTACCACCTACTAAGGATATACACATGTTATTGACCAATACGAAATTTATATATTTGGAATTTTTTGTTTCCCAGCTATCGATAGAAGGCTATGAATATTGGTCCAAATAAATTGATCTGAAAAGTGTCTGGGGAACAAAAAATTGCCAATTAAAAAAAAAGAAATATTGTTTAGAGCATGTCTTATTCCTGTTCAAATGATCTTCTTAAATGAAAGAGTGCAACAAATGAGATGTTTAGGCTTAGCAACAATCAGGGAATTACCCATGCCCAGTATACCTGCCCCTGCAAAATTTTACAAATGGCAAAAATACACGAATGCAACTAAAGATGAGCTCGATGAGTGGGTCCAGAATGGTACGTTTAATGCTTCACTGACACGTCCATGCGGGTGCTTATTGTGGCCAATAGATACCAATCGAGTCATCAAGGGAGGAAAAGTAGGCCAGACTCTCGCTATATATCTCCAAAGCATGCAGATATCATTACAACATCTAGGCGGTCATTAGAACCCTGGCGGTCGGTGTTAAAGTGGCGGTAAGACCGCCAACAGACCGGCGGTAAAAAATGTCCAATTACGACCGTGGCGGAACCCGCCAACAAAGACAGCCACTTTAACACTCCGACCGCCATGGCGGTACAAAAGAAACAGCGCGGCGGTCACCGCCAACAGACAGGCGGAGGACAAAGTACCGCCCACAGTATCACAACCTACCAATCCGCCACCTTTTCCGGGGCGGATTCACCGCAGATAAAAACTCACTGGAAACAGGATTTCGAAGGGAAACCACTCACCTCCACACACCCCACCTGTAACTAGGACACCACGGACCCGGAACTCCAAATTCTCCCTGCGATAGTCTTCCTGCTCCTCTACCAGGAGCAAAAATGCCGGCGCCGAAGACAACGGTGAGTACTGCACCTACGACACAGGGGAGGGGGAGGGAAAAACAGGGGGACACACACGTAACACGCAACACCCCCACCCCCACCCTCACCCACCACAACACAACACACACACTAATCCATATTGATACATCACAGCACCCCACCAACCCCCCCGGAAGAATGCAAAGACAATAGAAAATGAGTGTAACCATTGTAATATATTAAAATCAAGTAGGCAAAAAAATATATATATATACACCATGTACAAAATATATACCAAGCATAGTAGTCCAGGTAGTGCACCAATTAAGTCTGTGGAACACTGGTCCCACACAGTATGGGCGAGGCCCACACAAGATCCCCGACCATGATGGAGAGAACACTGCAGGGGCATCAGAGAGCAAGAAAACAGGCACCTCAGGGGGAGGGAAAGGGGGGGCACCTCAGCCGGTTGAGTGCACGACGCCAAATCCACGAGAGGGCCACATGCATACTGTTCAATCCTGGGGAGTGCAAAGCCACAGTCTCTCAAGTCTACACAGTGGGTGGGTTGCCCACTGTTCCATCCTTGGGAGTGCAAAGCCACAGTCTCTTAAGTCTCTACAGTGGGTGGGTTGCCCACTGTTCCATCCTGGGGAGTGCAAAGCCACAGTCTCTCCAGTGGATCACAGTGGGTGGGTTGCCCACTGTTCCATCCTGGGGAGTGCAAAGCCACAGTCTCTCAAGTCTCTACAGTGGGTGGGTTGCCCACTGTTCGATCCTGGGGAGTGCAAAGCCACAGTCTCTCAAGTGGATAACAGTGGGTGGGTTGCCCAATGTTCCATCCTGGGGAGTGCAAAGCCACAGTCTCTCAAGTCTCTACAGTGGGTGGGTTGCCCACTGTTCCATCCTGGGGAGTGCAAAGCCACAGTCTCTCAAGTCTCTACAGTGGGTGGGTTGCCAAGTGTTCCATCATGGGGAGTGCAAAGCCACAGTCTCTCAAGTGGATGACAGTCTCCACTGATTCTGGAGGGGGCTTTGTGCCCAGAGTGCTTCATTCTGCTAAGGACAGAGGTAGTGGATGGATCTCTCCACTGGTTCTGGAGGGGGCATGGTGCCCAGAGTACTTCATCCTGCTAAAGACAGAGGTAGTGGATGGATCTCTGCACTGGTTCTGGAGGGGGCATGGTGCCCATAGTGCTTCATTCTGCCCGTGACGGACTCAGTAGCGCCAGTGTCCTTGGCGCTCATGGGCCAGCGTTGCTTGAGATGGCGGTGCCCTGTTCAGCAGTGCTTGAGACGGCGGTGCCCTGTTCAGCTGTGCTTGAGACGGCGGTGCCCTGTTCAGCGGTGCTTGGAGCTGCGGTCTCCTTTGCAGTGACTCAGCTGCTGGCGGTCCTTCATGGCCCAGCGGGGCTTGTGCTGGTGGTCCGTCATGGCCCAGCGGGGCTTGTGCTGGCAGTCCTTCATGGCCCAGCGGGGCTTGTGCTGGCGGTCCTACCTGTCCCAGCAGGGCTTGTGCTGGTGGTCCTCTCTGTCCCAGCGGAGCTTGTGCTGGCGGTGGCCTCCTGGGCATCTAGGCTGGTGGCGGTGGCCTCCTGGGCAGCAGGGCTGGTGGCGGTGGCCTCCTGGGCAGCAGGGATGTTGCTGGCGGTGGCCTCCTGGGCAGCTGGGCTGGTGCTGATGGTGGCCTCCTGGGCAACTGGGCTGGTGGTGGCCTCCTGGGCAGCTGGGCTGGTGCTGGTGGTGGCCTCCTGGGCAGCAGGGCTGGTGGCCTCCTGGGAAGCTTGGCTGGTGCTGGCGGTGGCATCCTGGGCAGCTGTGGTGGTGGCGGTGGCCTCCTGGGCAGCGGGGATGATGGCGGTCTTTTCCACCGTGCTGCTCTTCCCAGACTTGCTGAGTTTCTTGTGCCCCTTCCCCACCTTGGAAGGTGTTGCAGCTGACTCCACACTCCCACCTGTACCCCTGGGAGCGGCTTTGGTGGCTGGAGTCTTCCCCCTCTCCTGCAGGGCACTGGCCAACTTCTGATGCTTCACAGGTGGGGGACTGTCTGTGCTGTGGCTCCGTGCCACACTGGCTGCCCTGGTGGCCGGTGCACTCCAGATTCCGGTGACTACAGGCACCACTGGTCCCGGAGATGTTGTGGCTGAGGTGCTAGTTCGGGACCTAGGAGATGGACGGGGTGGGGAAGGTGTGGGAAAGAGGTCAAGGTTAGACAGGAAAAGGTTTTTGGAACACTGGGACGGGTAGCTGGAGGGGGTTTAGGAGTGGAGGAAGAGGTTGTGGTTGTAGGAGGTGTTTGTTTGCTGACTTTGGGTGAAGGTGCATGCGCTGGAGGCTGTTGTGTGGTGGATGGCTGTTGGGTGGGTGTGTGCCTGCATTTGTGTATCTTGGGAGGGGGCGTCACAGACACACTGGGAGAGGACACAGGGGATGTGTAAATGGTAGTGGGGGTGGTGACGGCACATGAGCAGGGTGTGGTGGGTGTGCTGGTGATGGTAGTAGTGGCTGTAGAGGTAGTGCCTGCAGGTGTGAGTGTAGACGAGACTGGGAGGGAGGAGGGAGATGAGGAGGAGGGGGACACAGTGGAGGCAGTGGATGTTGGTGTGTCTGCATGTGTCTGATGCTTGCGTGACTGCCTGTGGGATGTGTGGTGCTTATGTTTGCCTGAGCTTCCCTTGTGTGTTGACGTGTGTGCATGCTGGTCTGTAGGTGTGCTTGTGATAGGCTGGGGTACAGTGGATAGGGTCTGGGTGGAGGAAGTTGGAGGGGGGAGGCTAGACACAGAGACAATGGCTGCCATCAGTGCTGAGGCCAGAGTCTTAAAAGCTAGCTGAAGGGCCGCCTGACCAGAATGAATGCCCTCCAGGAATGCATTTGTTTGTTGCAACTGCCTGTCTACACCCTGGATGGCATTCAAAATGGTAGACTGCCCAACAGTGAGGGACCTGAGGAGGTCAATGGCCTCCTCACTGAGGGCAGCAGGGGTGACTGGGGCAGGGCCTGAGGTGCCTGGGGCGAAGGTGATGCCCACCCTCTCGGGTGAGCGGGCACGGGGCAAAGGCAGAGGGGCTGCTGGGAGGGCGGTGCTGGAATGGGGGTGGCGGCTGTACCAGTAGATGGGGGGGCACAGATGTTGCCGCCACCACAAGGGAGCTCCCATCAGAGGACGAGTCCGTGTCACTGGTCTCAGCTCCTGTCCCCGCCGTGGAGCTCCTGTCACCCTCCATCCCACTGGTGAAGTCCAATTCCGTAGTGTGGCCCTCCATGGCCATGTGGGATGCAGCCCCCTCGTGTTCCGGTGCCACTGCTCCTCCGCCTGAGGATGCTAATGCACACAAGAACAGGGATACCACAAAAAGGGGGGGGGAACGACAGAAGAAAGACGCGTTGAGTGCATGCAGTACCGCCACCGTTGGTGGACACGACAGACACAGAAGCCCCCTGGACTATGCCACGGTCTTGGGCTCCACTGTTCAATTCCTTGGAAATGGCCTACTAGGCTATGGACGACATCAGCACACATGGATGACACAGGGGCATGACTAGGTGTAGTTGGCACTCTACAGAGGTGCGATGGGGTGCCACATGGCCTGCCTTACAGAGGGATCTTGCCTACGGAACTCGCCCTGGCCTAGGGAATCCCACAGCCCACCTGCCCCACCCAAACCCCTCCACTGCGCGCAAAATCAGCTGAATGAGAGTGTACTCACCCCCTTGTTGCTGCTGTGATGCCCATTCAACTCCGGGTACGCCACCGCCAGGATCCTGAACATCAGGGGGGTCATGGTGCGACAGGCACCCCTCCCACATTGGGAGGCCATCCCTAGCTGAGCTTCCGCCATCTTCTTGCTCAAGCGGTGAATGTCCTCCCATCTTTTCCGGCAGTGGGTGCTCCGTCTGTGGTAGACCCCCAGGGTCCAGACGTCCTTGCGATGGCACGCCAAATATATTTTTTCTGGTGGGCGCGGACCTACATGATTGGTACAGGGGGAAGAGTAAGTTATTACCAACTGCACCGTCAAAGTGATTGGCCCCTATCCCTACCCTTGCCATGTGGCACATGCACTCACCGTTGTTTCATGCACGCCGCACTCTCCCCCTTCCTTCTTACATCCACCCCTCTCCACACAGGCAAAGCCCATACAGCATGCTCCCAGTGTACTTACCTGTTTGTCTGGAGGACTGTAAAGTAGTGTGTACTGGGGGAGGAACCCATCCACGAGTTTCTCCAACTCCTCCAATGTGAAGGCAGGGGCCCTTTCCCCAGACACTCGAGCCATTTTCTCTTCCAGACCGAGGTCACAGCAGCACTTGCATTATCGGTCCTCTCCTGTCGAAGATCAGGTATCGAGTGATTGAAGTGATAGAAAATGGCTTTCACGGCCGCGGCGGTGCGTTATGTCACGGCCGGCGTACATCGTCATTGGCTCCTGGGACCCATAGGGTCCAATGTTAATCAATGCAGCATTGCGCTGCAGTCTTCGACCACCTACCGCGACGGTGTACAACGCCAGCGCAGTTACCTCACATCCCATTGTCCCACTTTACAGGTCAGGCAGCCGCCATTTCAGGGGCCCACATGGCTTCATTTTCAAGTGCGTCACACATACCTAGGCCTAGACTCAACACACATACAGGCCACTTTTTAGATTATGAATGGTGTTCTGTGTAAGCTGTGGGTACGTACCTCTGAGTTGTTTGACTCTGTGCTTGCTGTTGTCCTTCATAGGCACAGTCCGCTGGGACATGTGAGGAGATGGCGGCATCCTCCGGTGTACCGACCGTTGGTGGACCTGTCGACAATGGAGGAAAGACATGTGATAATCACATACAGGCTTGACTGTGCCACAATCCAGGAATTGTGTACCCAGTTGGAGCCAGACCTGATGTCAGCTATCTGCCATCCCACAGGAATCCCCCCTCAAGTGCAGGTGCTGTCAGTGCTCCATTTCCTTGCAAGTGGGTCATTTCAAACTACAGTGGCCATAGCATCAGGGATGTCCCAGCCTATGTTTTCCAACATGTTGTCAAGAGTATTGTCTGCCCTGCTGAAACACATGCGGATCTACATCGTTTTCCCTCACGTGGAGGATTTGCCTACAGTGAAAGGTGATTTCTATGCCCTGGGACATATCCCCAACATCGTAGGTGTCATTGATGGGACATATGTGGCTTTGGTACCCCCCCACAGGAGTGAACAGGTGTACAGAAACCAGAAGAGTTATCATACGAGGAATGTACAGATGGTATGTTTGGCAGACAAGTACATCTCCCATGTGAATGCCATGTTCCCTGGCTCAGTGCATGACGCCTACCTCCTGCGGAATAGCAGCATCCCTTATGTGATGGGTCAACTCCAGAGGCATCGTGTGTGGCTATTAGGTGAGCACCTGGAAGCAAGTCAGTGGGAATGGTTGTCTGGGTCTGGGGACATCCCTCCAGGTTAGTGTGTGTCTAACAGTTGTCCCTCGCAATTTGCAGGTGACTCTGGTTACCCCAACCTTTCATGGCTACTGACCCCAGTGAGGAATCCCAGGACAAAGGCAGAGGAACACTACAATGAGGCCCATGGGCGAACAAGGAGGGTTATCGAGTGGACCTTCGGCCTCCTGAAGCCAGGTTCAGGTGAATCCATATGACAGGTGGATCCCAATTCTACTCACCGAAGAAGGTGTGCCAGATCATCGTGGCCTGCTGTATGCTTCACAACTTGGCTTTGCGACAACAGGTGCCTTTTCTGCAGGAGGATGGTCCAGATGGCAGTGTTGTTGCAGCTGTGGAGCCTGTTGACAGTGAGGACGAGGAAGCAGAGGAAGAAGACATGGACAATAGGGACTCAGTGATCCAGCAATATTTCCAGTGAAACACAGGTAAGAATACAAACCTGACTACTACATGTACTTAAACACTACTGCCTCTCTACTGTCTGTCGTTTTCACCCAGTGTATGGTCACTGAGTTGTCACTTTCCCTTACGATTTCACAGATCTGGGTCCCACAGTGTGACATCTACTTTGATTCCTCATGGACTAGAGCTGTGTGACATAGGTATGTTGACATTACAAATGAAAGAGCTTTTTGTCACAGTTATTGCTAATACAGTATTCCGAAATCACAGACTGACTCCAGATTGTTTTGTGCTTTAAGGGTGTTTATTTTAGTGCTCGAAATTGGAAGGGGTAGCAAAATGGTGAGGGGTGATGGTGGTGGAATGAATGTCAGTGCTTGCATTCCTGTGTGGGACCTTGTGTGTTGATGGTTTAGGGGAGTGTATGGGTATGTGCAGTGGACATGCTTTAGTGATGGGTATCCATGCTTTGTTGTTGCATGCAGGGCATGGGGTTAGGATGTGTGGTTTGTGATGTTGGGACATTTGTGAGGAGTTAGAGTGATGGGAGTAAGGGTGAGGGTGGGGGTATGTGCTGGCATGCAGGTAGGGTGGGGGATGTAATAGTTTAGATTTGACTTACCAGAGTCCATTCCTCCACCTGCTCCTGCGAGGCCCTCAGGATGCAGTATCGCCAAGACCTGCTCCTCCCATGTTGTTAGTTATGGGGGAGGAGGTGGGGGTCTGCCGCCAGTCCGCTGAACAGCCAGGTGGTGTCTTGAGGCCACGGAACGAACCTTCCCCCGTAGGTCGTTCCACCTCTTCCTGATGTCCTCCTGATTTCTTGGGTGCTGTCCCACTGCGTTTACTATTCTTCACCATAGCTCCATCTTCCTTGCAATTGAGGTGTGCTGCACCTGTGATCCGAATAGCTGTGGCTCTACCTGGACGATTTCCTCCACTATGACCCTGAGCTCCTCCTCCGAGAACCTGGGGTGTCTTTGCCGTGCCATGGGGTGGTGTTATTGATGTGTGGGGTGGTGTTTGGGGTGATAAGTGTTCTGAAATGTAGTGGTGTGTAGTGTGCGGTACGTGGAAGTTATGTGGGTGATGGTGTTGTGTGCCTGTGGATGCTTGTATTGTTGATGGTGGTGTCTCTCTGGCCTTCGTTTGTGATTTGTGGTTGTAAGGGTTTGTGGGTGATCTGGGTGTGGGTTTTATATTGTATTGGGTGTGTGGGAGTGGTGTGTGTATGTGTATCAGGTGTGTGTATTTTGAATTGTCCAATGTGGCTGTGTTTTGTATATGTGTGTGTATTTTGAGCGCTGCGTTGTGTACCGCCAATGGAATACCGCGGTTGAAAGACCGCCGTGTGGATTCGTGTGTCGTGATAGTGTGGGCGTATTTCTTTTGGCGTGACGGTGGAGGTTTTGTTATCACCAGTTTATCACTGACCTTTGGTGTGGTGGACTTGTGTGGGTGTCTGAATTTTGGCGGATTCCTTGCTGTGGGTCATAATAGCTGTGGCGGTTTTCCGCGGCCGCTGCGGTGTGTTGGTGGTCTTCTGCACGGCGGTAAGCGGCTTTTACCGCCAATGTTGTAATGACCACCATAGTGTAGGAAAATTATGCCAAGAGTGGCTAAAATCATCCTCACTGAACACGGTTAGAGAACACCTCAATCTCCTGTCTAACTCCACTGACTTACAAGATTTCTTGTCAGGCCCTAGAACACCACGTAGGAAGCATTTCTTATTTGCAGTATACAATGAAATATGGAAACTTTCCCAACAAGATGCTGCTGCCCGGTTAAGGCAAATAGATCAGGAAAATCTAAAAAAGGCATTAGCTGTTGTGGATAATGGGATTAACACCTTGTCCGACCGGATATCTACAATTAACAACATTGTCTCTTCTGCTATAGACATTATACAATCTGATATGTCTTCTTTATACCATGGACAGAGTCAGATCAGGTCCATTATGCAGTTGGGTTGGACGCTTCAAATATTGAAGGCGGGTTGCATTCCATGGCAGCACGTCAGTGCAAGGGAGATGTTTTCTTCTTATAATCTAACGCGACAACAACAACTAATGGCTAAGAAAGAAGCGACTTATGTCATGCTTAACATTGAGAAATTAGAAAAGTTGCCTTTTACCGTGGCCAAAATACCATCGGCTGAGTGGTTACTACATGGGGTTATTAATCTGCCTATTTCAACACTACAATTCCCCTCCTGTTTAAAACACATTCCAGTAGGCAGATGTGAAAAGCTGGGAGATAGTTACATCCATGAGGTGTGGGAGCTTCCCTTCTCGTACAAATGCTTCAATGCAATGAAAGAGGTCTTTCTTGGTGGCAGTGAATGCAAGACTTCAGTCAGCCATTCGATGATTTGTAAACAGCTGTCCTTGCATGGGTTGTGTAATGCCTCGGCTGCAAACCTGGCTTGTTATCTTAAGGGAGTTCCAGTCCCCTTGATTAGACCTACGTTCCAGGTGCTTTCAAACTGCATCTACGTCCTTCTCAATAGTGAAGACTGTTCTGGCATGCGGGACGAAATAGTTTATGTTGTTTTGGTCTCTAAGGTCGTTACATGCTGCGGGAACGTACTGTTTCCCCCCACTAAATTTAAGGAGGTAGCTGATATCTGTCCTTACATTGCTACTTCAAACGTGAAATTCGACAAGTTAAGTAGACTCAAGCCTTTATTGTTTCAAAAGCATGTGGCCCTTACATTTGCACACGAGACCTACACACTTCAAGTGGCAAGGTCATCAGCAGAAATACGGTCCCTGTTAAATACGAACTTTCCGAGACACTTTGGTGAACTCGTAGGACGAATATTTAATGCACGACTGGAATAGCACATTTTATCAAAGCTGTTGGTTCTGGTTTTGTTCACACCTTTTCCTCCATATTCGGTTTGATACCTTCAGCTATCCACTCAATTTTCAGTAGTGTTTTTGGGGGATTTCCGATAACTTTGGCTTTATTAGCTGGCATCGTGCTGTTGCTGTTGTTTATGCGCAATGGCTGTCCCGCCGCATCAGCGCAGCTATGTCGTGAACGTATATGATGCAGCATTTTGGAGTAACACTCCTGGGACATTTGGAGTGTGACTGGTCTTTGCCATTCAGACCGGTTCTGTATTGTGTGCAGCCCGTGTTCCGGTGCCTCTGGTGCTCTTTCGAACATGCACTGGAAGTTTGTCTTTCACAGCAGCGCCCCCCAGCAATAGATGCTGATCTGTTGATGTTCTCACTGAGAGTTCATTACCAGACATGCGAACTGAGGCTGCGTTTGCTACGTGAAGCTAATTATGAGTTACCCTTCCTGGAGGAAGTTGCCAACAACTCATCAATGGGCACTCCACAGGATGCCGCCTTGGTTGACACTGGGGCTATGGAACACACTTGCTCCTTGATCATTTTTGGCGTGGACTTTCCGGTTCTGTCACCTGCCGAAGTGGAAAATCTCCTGTTCTCCATGGCTCGTACTTAATTTGGTACTTTTATAGATTGACATTGCCATTGAATTCAGTTATAAGCCACACACTCATGTTTTAAATTGCCAAGTAGTATGCTTGTGTGTCCTTTTAAATTGTCAAAACTGTTCTGTTTTCTATATATATCTTAGGTTGAGTTTTTTTAAAGCAATTAAATTTTAGTTTTGTCTTTCAACCACTTTAACCGACAAGGGGAGGGTGTTGTGTAGCCATTTTAGCTACAGCTCCATGCACGTTAGTTTAATACACTAGGACGCTGTGCACTTTGACCTAGATATATTTTATTCGGCTTCGCATTGTTATTTTTACAATAACCAGTTTTACGGTCTTGTTTTAATTTCATCTATCTAACTGTTTTGCTTAGCCCAACACTGTGTTCTCAAACAAGACACTCTTGATCACTTTGTGCTTCAGTCAAGGCTACAGTTTGGTACATTAATCAAGTGACAACAACTTAGATGAGAGAACTTTATTCGACGAACTCCTCAATCAACGACCAGCCTCTCACTGACTCCTGCTCAACATTCTAAGGTAAGCTCCCAGCTAGTCCATTTGTCCTCGCATTCTAAGGTGGGCCAGGAGCATACCATTGTCAAATTATTTACAGACTAATACTATACATTAAAGAGTATTTCTTAATAAATATGAATAAGAGTACACTGTAATATATATATATAATTTGAGGATAATGTTTATGAATATACAGTGCTATTTACATAGTTTGAGGAAAATGGTTTTGATTGAACACATATTCCTTATGTGTTCTGCTTATAACATATCTCCCTTCCTTAACGAGAGAAAACAAAGTCCTTGTGCCATGTAGGGCTTCTCCTGATCTGTTTGTTACGTGTCTGATGGCTCGCAATTGCAGGATCATCAGCTTCATTCTTAGCAGTTAAATTTTCCTTGCAATCGTCCTTCATCTCCTGATGATGTACTATACGGTCTATGCTCCAGCATTTACCATCTTCTAATTTGACAACATTTTTGTACATTTCCTTGATCCTAAGTGGTTCTGAGAATTTACTACTCTCATTTCGTATGCGATCTGGGAGCCTGCCCTAACCCTCTGTCCTATCTGCCATAATCTGTCCTTGGTGCCAAATTTATTATTATATCATCTCCTGTATTTTTCTTGTTTACGCCGCACACATTCAGCAGACTCTTCTCTCCGCTCACACACTTGGTCACCTCCTTTTAACCAGTTAGGATTCAGTTTGGTACCAGGGTGTCTTCCCTTCAAGGACTGGAAAGGTGATAGACCTGTAACTGCATTGGGTGTGGTGTGATAAGACCATAACATTTGTCTTAACTGTTCCTCACATGACATACCTGACATTCTCGCCCTTTGAATGCACTCTTTAAACATTCAATTCTTTCTTTCGACCAACCCATTGGCCTTAGGGTTGTATAAAGCAGTCCTAAAATGATGAATGCCCCAATTTTTGAGAAATTCTTTCATAGCATCTGAAGTAAATTGCACTCCATTGTCTGTTAATAATGTACTGGGAACTCCATCCCTCATGAAAGTTTTGGTTAGAAAGTTAACAACATCCGTTGTTGTTACTTGATTTACTATTTTGAACATTGTCCAATGTGACTGGTAATCAATCAAGACACAAATGTAACGACCCCTACTTCCCAGGTGATTTATTGGACCTAAAATGTCCAGCCCTAGTTTGTCCCATGGTTTAACTGGAACACTCATAGGTGACAATGAGGCTTTGCGTGTTAGATTAGTCTTGTCACTCATAGCACACTCTGTATATTCCCTAACCAAATTCTATACCAACCCATCCATCTTTGGGAACCAGTACGTAGCTCGCAGTTTGTTTTTTGTCATGCTTCTCCCCAGATCACCTTTGTGTGCTAGCTCAATTATTTTGTACCACAGTTTGCCAGGAGGTATAACTCTCTCTCCGCTCATGACTAACTCATCAGAAATATGGAGTTCTGATCTGATATCCCAGTATCCTTTTAGGTCTTCCTCCACGTCTCTCAATTTGTTTGGCCACCCATTGATAATCTTCTCTCTTAGTAGGTGTAGCACCCTATCCTTCCTGGTCTCATCCACCCATTCCTCCTTAGTGGTACTTGCCAGTTCCACCCATAATGCAGGTTCTGGTATTAGCATTTCCTTCGTACACTCCTGCTCTTCTATCTCTTCCGCACTGTGTTTCATGGATCTGAATAGGTAGTAAGCTATGGTATTTTTACTACCCGGAACATATATTACGTTAAAATTATAGTTTTCAAGACCTACCATTCACTTAGCTATACTTGGAGTAGCCCGTTCCCTACCGTGAGTGGTAAATACATTGACTAAAGGTTTATGCTCAGCTCTAATTGTGAATGGTAAACCCCACAAGAAAAATTTGAAATGAACTACTGCCCAGAAGCAGGCTAGTGTTTCTCTTTCAATGGTCGAATAGTTTCCCTCCGCTTCGCTTAATGCTCTTGAGGCAAAGGCTACAATCCTTTCTTGACCATTAACACATTGAGACAATGTCGCCCCCAAACCTTGACCACTGGCATCTGTGGTCACCCAAGTTTTTAGTTTGGAGTAGAAATTTCCTAAATGTGGAGACCGAACTATTGCATCCTTGATCTTATCAAACACTTGTTGGCATCCATATTCCAAACAAAAGATACATCCTTCTTTAAGAGCTTCCTCATGGGAGCTGTAACCATAGAAAAGTTTTGTACAAATTTGGCCATATATTCGGCTAGGCCCAAGAAGGATTTGAGCTCTTGTTTATTAGTAGGAGCTAGGGCTTCCTTTACCACCTTCATTAAATCATATTTGGGTTGGACCCCCTCCTTCATGATTTTATGTCGAAGGTATTCTACTGACTCCACCCCAAAACAACACTTTTCTTTCTTAATTGTCATTCCAGTCTGACTCAAGACTCTGAATACTTCTCTTAGGGTATCATCATGTTCTTTCTTACTATTACCATAGATCAACATGTCATCCTGGAAACATAGGACGTGGTCAATGCCTTTCAAGATATTTTGCATAATGCGTTGGAACACAGTGGCTGCAGACACTAGACAAAATGGCATTCTTCAATACCTGAAAGCTCAGAACGGCGTGATAGAGGAGGTGGGAGAACGTGAAGAAGGGTGCAACTCAACCTGATGGTAAGCTGAGGATAGGTCTATGACACTAAAAAACTGGGCTGGGCCCATGGTACTCAACATCTCATTAACCCTGGGTAAGGGAAATCTTTCTACCCAAATACTAGCATTCAAATCTCTTAAGTCTACGCATACACGTATGCCTTTACCTCCTGGTTTCCTGGCTACCACAATGGGGGCCAGCCATAAGGAGCTCTCAATTGGTTCAATGACCCCCAGTTGTTCTAATCTGCTTAACTCCTGCTTCAATGGTTCTTGCATGAGGAAGGGAATAGGTCTTACCGTGTGAGAAACAGGGATTGCTCCATCCTTAACAATAATTTTGTGCTGGTAGTCAACCAACCGGCCTAGTTTGTCATCAAAAACTCAGGGAAACTCCTTGCATATGGCATAATCACTACTAGAATTTTCTATTACAAGTACAGGTTCTTTCAAATTAGGGTCTAGAGGTATGCCCAATTCCTTTTGATGTTTCCATCCTAGGAGATTGGACCCCTTATTAGTAAAGTATACCTTACCTTTGGTCTGTCTATTCTTGAATGTAATCAGCATGTTCAACATTCACTTCAATGGTATGGGATCGTTATTGTACCCGCCTGGGGATATATCCGCTGGTAGCAATGCATATCCTTTTTTCATGAAACTGTTTTCATAGATGGTATAATCTATAAATGTGAACGGGGAACATGAATCGGCAAACACTCTCACCGTCTCACCATTCAAGCTAATGTCACACGATGGGTATGTCTCATTTGTGCACTTTGGGGGTCATTCTGACTTTGGCGGGCGGCGGACGCCGCCCGCCAAAGTAAATCCGTCGAAAGACCGCAGGGTCATTTCGACTTTCCCGCTGGGCCGGCGGGCGACGGCCAAAAGGTCGCCCGCCGGCCCAGCGTGAAAGACCCTGCAACAATGAAGCCGGCTCCGAATGGAGCCGGCGGAGTTGCAGGGGTGCGACGGGTGCAGTTGCACGCGTCGCGATTTTCACTGTCTGCAAAGCAGACAGTTCAAATCTTTATGGGGCCCTGTTAGGGGGCCCCTGCACTGCCCATGCCAGTGGCATGGGCAGTGCAGGTGCCCCCAGGGGCCCCACGACACCCGTTCCCGCCATCCTGTTTCTGGCGGTGTAAACCGGCAGAAACAGGCTGGCGGGAAGGGGGTCGGAATCCCCATGGCGGTGCTGCAAGCAGCGCCGCCATGGAGGATTCTCCGGGCCAGGGGAAATCCGGCGGGAAACCGCCGGATCCCCTTTTCTGACCGCGGCTTTACCGCCGCGGTCAGAATGGCCCTGGAAGCACCGCCTTCCTCTGGGTCTGCTAGATTATCATAAACTTTCCGTCCTTGTATTCCCAGATTATGTAACAGGATATGCTGCTTCCTTAGTGGTGAACATTTCTCCCCCCCAATAGCTACTAGGTATGATTCAAATAGTTTTATCCAATCCTTCCAAAGTAGGTTTGGTTCCCCTACTTCATTCAGGAATGGAGGAGGTTGAGACATGCTAGCAGCAGCCATGTTATGTGGTGGACAGAGTCGCGTTGCCCAGAATTAAACTTGATATGAATTAGTACACTCTCACTAGTACATTAATGTTCCTAAGTGTTTGCTAAAAGGTATAATCCTTAAAGAAACCGCATATATATATATATATATATATATATAATTAAATGCAATATCCACTACGTCTTGTGCAACTACTGAGAGAACTTTTGCAGTCACTAACTTAACTATACTTTTCCTATGTAGTACTACCAACCATATCCCCAAAGCACAATTGATCTATGGAGGATTAGTTAGTTGACTACAAAATTAGTTCCCTCCAGAATCGATTACACAGGTGTTCCTCATATAAGTAGGAAGTCTCTACCGTGATGACAGTCCTTTATGTATTGGTATCAAAACATGGAGGAAAATAACAAGCACAGATTGTTATTATTACCTACGTCACGACAAGCACCGTAGGAGAATCTCTTTGCACCGCTTCGTCGAGGATAAAGTCTTTTCACTTCCTCAGGTGCCGATTTAGTCTTCCTGTATCTTGGCTCCTCCCACCGCTTCACATGCTGCTCAGCTGCTGTAGTCGCAGGTAGTGCCGTAGAAATATGCCCTCCACAACAACACGTGGATTGGTGTGTCCGCTGCCTGCAGCGCCGCACTAGGACTTCCGACGTCCTTGCTCCGCCTACACTAGACCGCAATACCTGGAACGATGATCCGACACCTTGGCCCTTCTTGTCAGAACTCACCGCATTCAGCTGCTCCACACCTCACTTTCTGGTTCGCATAATTTAACAACTTGGAGCGACTCCGTCCGTCTGCAACACATCACACTTGCGCTCCGCTCCGGTCGGTCCTCTTTTCCGATCTGCTGATAACTTGTTAACCAGCAAAACGTTTCGCAAATTTAATACAGCCGCGGCCAGTGTAACAGTTCAGTTGTTTACTTCAGATAATTCTTCAGCCCTGCACACCACAACATGGTTGATGGCTTAGACTCATCCAGCACTAGGCTTATCCCCTTGGAGCAAGCTTGTTAAACATGCGATGGTCGTTATTTATTTATTTATTTATTATCTTCAGCAAGACGAGCATTCACAACAACGGAGGCCCTGAGTCGATATATTCACTTACAGCACTGGCACCAGGGTGAGGAGTTCAGCTGCCCTCTGCACAGCATCCCATCCTCGTCACCAATTTAAAGTTGTTGTAATTAATCAAGTGACAACAACTTAGATGAGAGAACTTTATTCGACCAACTCCTCAATCAACAACCAGCCTCTCACTGACTCCTGCTCAACATTCTAAGGTAAGCTCCCAGCTAGTCCATTTGTCCTCGCATTATAAGGTGGGCCAAGAGCATACCATTGTCAAACTATTTACAGAATAATAATATACATTAAAGAGTATTTCTTAATAAATATGAATAAGAGTACACTGTAATATATGTATAATTTGAGGATAATGTTTATGAATATACAGTGTTATTTACATAGTTGAAGGAAAATGATTTTGGTTGAACACATATTCCTTATGTGTTCTGCTTATAACACAGTCTTGTTTTAATTTCATCTATCTAACTGTTTTGCTTAGCCCAACACTGTGTTCTCAAACAAGACATTCTTGATCACTTTGTGCTTCACTCAAGGCTACACGTTGGTACATTGCCGGTGAATGTGGTAGAGGTTTAGTCTCCAACATTCGTAGAAAATACCCATCCTTACGTAGGGACATTTTCTCAGAACATTAGCTGTGTTATTACAAAAACACTTCCTAGTCCCATTACACATTAAGAGGGAGATTCCAGCCAGGGAACCACGACTGTATGGCGATTTCTGAATGCTTTGCTACAGATGCTAACGCAGACTACAGGCCTTTGCTCAGGTTTGAGGGTCAATGTCCTCCCGGGGGAACCTGAAAGTCAGAATTAGAGCTTAACATGCTGTGCTCAAATTATGACTCAGATAGAAAATAGTCTATCGATTCAAGTGGCAATATGATAGCATTATTCTTATGCTTCACTCTCATCATCATTTTAAATTGTCATGTTGTGTTGTTCTGGGTATTGCAGCTCACGCTTTGATATCTAAAATGCAGTTGTTTTATTAAACCAGTCTTTAAAACTCTAAAAGAAAAAGGGAGCACACTGCCATTTAAATATAAATAGAGAGAATTTTTCAAAAAATTATTCACCTTAAGTAGATGCAGCAAGTGCCGTATCGCTGTAGAAAGTCTTTCACCTAGGGTAGGTGCAGCGAGTGCCGTATCGCTGGACACGTGTTTCTGGCTTTCGGCCGTCATCAGCAGAGAGCGTTTGTAACTGAAGGGGTCGCTTGAAATGCCGCCAAACGTCTTCACAGGTTTCTGTACCACTCAGTAGGCGCACAGGTGCATCGCCAGTGCTCGTCAGCAAGAGGCTCACAGGAGCCGTCATTTAGACATCCAAAAAGAAAAAGGGAGCACACTGCCTTGCATTCAAGCGGAAAATAGCCCCAAGGCATCATGGTAAATGCAGTCATTTAAATATAAATAGAGAGAATTTTTCAAAAAATTATTCACCCTAAGTAGATGCAGCAAGTGCCGTATCGCTGTAGAAAGTCTTTCACCTAGGGTAGGTGCAGCGAGTGCCGTATCTCTGGACACGTGTTTCTGGCTTTCGGCCGTCATCAGCAGAGAGCGTTTGTAACTGAAGGGGTTGCTTGAAATGCCGCCAAACGTCTTCACAGGTTTCTGTACCACTCAGTAGGCGCACAGGTGCATCGCCAGTGCTCGTCAGCATGAGGCTCACGGGAGCCGTCATTTAGACATCCAAAAAGAAAAAGGGAGCACACTGCCTTGCATTCAAGCGGAAAATAGCCCCAAGGCATCATGGTAAATGCAGTCATTTAAATATAAATAGAGAGAATTTTTCAAAAAATTATTCACCCTAAGTAGATGCAGCAAGTGCCGTATCGCTGTAGAAAGTCTTTCACCTAGGGTAGGTGCAGCGAGTGCCGTATCTCTGGACACGTGTTTCTGGCTTTCGGCCGTCATCAGCAGAGAGCGTTTGTAACTGAAGGGGTCGCTTGAAATGCCGCCAAACGTCTTCACAGGTTTCTGTACCACTCAGTAGGCGCACAGGTGCATCGCCAGTGCTCGTCAGCAAGAGGCTCACGGGAGCCGTCATTTAGACATCCAAAAAGAAAAAGGGAGCACACTGCCTTGCATTCAAGCGGAAAATAGCCCCAAGGCATCATGGTAAATGCAGTCATTTAAATATAAATAGAGAGAATTTTTCAAAAAATTATTCACCCTAAGTAGATGCAGCAAGTGCCGTATCGCTGTAGAAAGTCTTTCACCTAGGGTAGGTGCAGCGAGTGCCGTATCTCTGGACACGTGTTTCTGGCTTTCGGCCGTCATCAGCAGAGAGCGTTTGTAATTGAAGGGGTCGCTTGAAATGCCGCCAAACGTCTTCACAGGTTTCTGTACCACTCAGTAGGCGCACAGGTGCATCGCCAGTGCTCGTCAGCAACAGGCTCACGGGAGCCGTCATTTAGACATCCAAAAAGAAAAAGGGAGCACACTGCCTTGCATTCAAGCGGAAAATAGCCCCAAGGCATCATGGTAAATGCAGTCATTTAAATATAAATAGAGAGAATTTTTCAAAAAATTATTCACCCTAAGTAGATGCAGCAAGTGCCGTATCGCTGTAGAAAGTCTTTCACCTAGGGTAGGTGCAGCGAGTGCCGTATCTCTGGACACGTGTTTCTGGCTTTCGGCCGTCATCAGCAGAGAGCGTTTGTAACTGAAGGGGTCGCTTGAAATGCCGCCAAACGTCTTCACAGGTTTCTGTACCACTCAGTAGGCGCACAGGTGCATCGCCAGTGCTCGTCAGCAAGAGGCTCACGGGAGCCGTCATTTAGACATCCAAAAAGAAAAAGGGAGCACACTGCCTTGCATTCAAGCGGAAAATAGCCCCAAGGCATCATGGTAAATGCAGTCATTTAAATATAAATAGAGAGAATTTTTCAAAAAATTATTCACCTTAAGTAGATGCAGCAAGTGCCGTATCGCTGTAGAAAGTCTTTCACCTAGGGTAGGTGCAGCGAGTGCCGTATCTCTGGACACGTGTTTCTGGCTTTCGGCCGTCATCAGCAGAGAGCGTTTGTAACTGAAGGGGTCGCTTGAAATGCCGCCAAACGTCTTCACAGGTTTCTGTACCACTCAGTAGGCGCACAGGTGCATCGCCAGTGCTCGTCAGCAAGAGGCTCACGGGAGCCGTCATTTAGACATCCAAAAAGAAAAAGGGAGCACACTGCCTTGCATTCAAGCGGAAAATAGCCCCAAGGCATCATGGTAAATGCAGTCATTTAAATATAAATAGAGAGAATTTTTCAAAAAATTATTCACCTTAAGTAGATGCAGCAAGTGCCGTATCGTTGTAGAAAGTCTTTCACCTAGGGTAGGTGCAGCGAGTGCCGTATCTCTGGACACGTGTTTCTGTCTTTCGGCCGTCTTCAGCAGAGAGCGTTTGTAACTGAAGGGGTCGCTTGAAATGCCGCCAAACGTCTTCACAGGTTTCTGTAACACTCAGTAGGCGCACAGGTGCATCGCCAGTGCTCGTCAGCAAGAGGCTCACGGGAGCCGTCATTTAGACATCCAAAAAGAAAAAGGGAGCACACTGCCTTGCATTCAAGCGGAAAATAGTCCCAAGGCATCATGGTAAATGCAGTCATTTAAATATAAATAGAGAGAATTTTTCAAAAAATTATTCACCCTAAGTAGATGCAGCAAGTGCCGTATCGCTGTAGAAAGTCTTTCACCTAGGGTAGGTGCAGCGAGTGCCGTATCTCTGGACACGTGTTTCTGGCTTTCGGCCGTCATCAGCAGAGAGCGTTTGTAACTGAAGGGGTCGCTTGAAATGCCGCCAAACGTCTTCACAGGTTTCTGTACCACTCAGTAGGCGCACAGGTGCATCGCCAGTGCTCGTCAGCAAGAGGCTCACGGGAGCAGTCATTTAGACATCCAAAAAGAAAAAGGGAGCACACTGCCTTGCATTCAAGCGGAAAATAGCCCCAAGGCATCATGGTAAATGCAGTCATTTAAATATAAATAGAGAGAATTTTTCAAAAAATTATTCACCCTAAGTAGATGCAGCAAGTGCCGTATCGCTGTAGAAAGTCTTTCACCTAGGGTAGGTGCAGCAAGTGCCGTATCTCTGGACACGTGTTTCTGGCTTTCGGCCGTCATCAGCAGAGGGCGTTTGTAACTGAAGGGGTCGCTTGAAATGCCGCCAAACGTCTTCACAGGTTTCTGTACCACTCAGTAGGCGCCCAGGTGCATCGCCAGTGCTCGTCAGCAAGAGGCTCACGGGAGCCGTCATTTAGACATCCAAAAAGAAAAAGGGAGCACACTGCCTTGCATTCAAGCTGAAAATAGCCCCAAGGCATCATGGTAAATGCAGTCATTTAAATATAAATAGAGAGAATTTTTCAAAAAATTATTCACCTTAAGTAGATGCAGCAAGTGCCGTATCGCTGTAGAAAGTCTTTCACCTAGGATAGGTGCAGCGAGTGCCGTATCTCTGGACACGTGTTTCTGGCTTTCGGCCGTCATCAGCAGAGAGCGTTTGTAACTGAAGGGGTCGCTTGAAATGCCGCCAAACGTCTTCACAGGTTTCTGTACCACTCAGTAGGCGCACAGGTGCATCGCCAGTGCTCGTCAGCAAGAGGCTCACGGGAGCCGTCATTTAGACATCCAAAAAGAAAAAGGGAGCACACTGCCTTGCATTCAAGCGGAAAATAGCCCCAAGGCATCATGGTAAATGCAGTCATTTAAATATAAATAGAGAGAATTTTTCAAAAAATTATTCACCCTAAGTAGATGCAGCAAGTGCCGTATCGCTGTAGAAAGTCTTTCACCTAGGGTAGGTGCAGCGAGTGGCGTATCTCTGGACACGTGTTTCTGGCTTTCGGCCGTCATCAGCAGAGAGCGTTTGTAACTGAAGGGGTCGCTTGAAATGCCGCCAAACGTCTTCACAGGTTTCTGTACCACTCAGTAGGCGCACAGGTGCATCGCCAGTGCTCGTCAGCAAGAGGCTCACGGGAGACGAAATTTAGACATCCAAAAAGAAAAAGGGAGCACACTGCCTTGCATTCAAGCGGAAAATAGCCCCAAGGCATCATGGTAAATGCAGTCATTTAAATATAAATAGAGAGAATTTTTCAAAAAATTATTCACCCTAAGTAGATGCAGCAAGTGCCGTATCGCTGTAGAAAGTCTTTCACCTAGGGTAGGTGCAGCGAGTGCCGTATCTCTGGACACGTGTTTCTGGCTTTCGGCCGTCATCAGCAGAGAGCGTTTGTAACTGAAGGGGTCGCTTGAAATGCCGTCAAACGTCTTCACAGGTTTCTGTACCACTCAGTAGGCGCACAGGTGCATCGCCAGTGCTCGTCAGCAAGAGGCTCACGGGAGCCGTCATTTAGACATCCAAAAAGAAAAAGGGAGCACACTGCCTTGCATTCAAGCGGAAAATAGCCCCAAGGCATCATGGTAAATGCAGTCATTTAAATATAAATAGAGAGAATTTTTCAAAAAATTATTCACCCTAAGTAGATGCAGCAAGTGCCGTATCGCTGTAGAAAGTCTTTCACCTAGGGTAGGTGCAGCGAGTGCCGTATCTCTGGACACGTGTTTCTGGCTTTCGGCCGTCATCAGCAGAGAGCGTTTGTAATTGAAGGGGTCGCTTGAAATGCCGCCAAACGTCTTCACAGGTTTCTGTACCACTCAGTAGGCGCACAGGTGCATCGCCAGTGCTCGTCAGCAACAGGCTCACGGGAGCCGTCATTTAGACATCCAAAAAGAAAAAGGGAGCACACTGCCTTGCATTCAAGCGGAAAATAGCCCCAAGGCATCATGGTAAATGCAGTCATTTAAATATAAATAGAGAGAATTTTTCAAAAAATTATTCACCCTAAGTAGATGCAGCAAGTGCCGTATCGCTGTAGAAAGTCTTTCACCTAGGGTAGGTGCAGCGAGTGCCGTATCTCTGGACACGTGTTTCTGGCTTTCGGCCGCCATCAGCAGAGAGCGTTTGTAACTGAAGGGGTCGCTTGAAATGCCGCCAAACGTCTTCACAGGTTTCTGTACCACTCAGTAGGCGCACAGGTGCATCGCCAGTGCTCGTCAGCAAGAGGCTCACGGGAGCCGTCATTTAGACATCCAAAAAGAAAAAGGGAGCACACTGCCTTGCATTCAAGCGGAAAATAGCCCCAAGGCATCATGGTAAATGCAGTCATTTAAATATAAATAGAGAGAATTTTTCAAAAAATTATTCACCTTAAGTAGATGCAGCAAGTGCCGTATCGCTGTAGAAAGTCTTTCACCTAGGGTAGGTGCAGCGAGTGCCGTATCTCTGGACACGTGTTTCTGGCTTTCGGCCGTCATCAGCAGAGAGCGTTTGTAACTGAAGGGGTCACTTGAAATGCCGCCAAACGTCTTCACAGGTTTCTGTACCACTCAGTAGGCGCACAGGTGCATCGCCAGTGCTCGTCAGCAAGAGGCTCACGGGAGCCGTCATTTAGACATCCAAAAAGAAAAAGGGAGCACACTGCCTTGCATTCAAGCGGAAAATAGCCCCAAGGCATCATGGTAAATGCAGTCATTTAAATATAAATAGAGAGAATTTTTCAAAAAATTATTCACCTTAAGTAGATGCAGCAAGTGCCGTATCGCTGTAGAAAGTCTTTCACCTAGGGTAGGTGCAGCGAGTGCCGTATCTCTGGACACGTGTTTCTGTCTTTCGGCCGTCATCAGCAGAGAGCGTTTGTAACTGAAGGGGTCGCTTGAAATGCCGCCAAACGTCTTCACAGGTTTCTGTAACACTCAGTAGGCGCACAGGTGCATCGCCAGTGCTCGTCAGCAAGAAGCTCACGGGAGCCGTCATTTAGACATCCAAAAAGAAAAAGGGAGCACACTGCCTTGCATTCAAGCGGAAAATAGCCCCAAGGCATCATGGTAAATGCAGTCATTTAAATATAAATAGAGAGAATTTTTCAAAAAATTATTCACCCTAAGTAGATGCAGCAAGTGCCGTATCGCTGTAGAAAGTCTTTCACCTAGGGTAGGTGCAGCGAGTGCCGTATCTCTGGACACGTGTTTCTGGCTTTCGGCCGTCATCAGCAGAGAGCGTTTGTAACTGAAGGGGTCGCTTGAAATGCCGCCAAACGTCTTCACAGGTTTCTGTACCACTCAGTAGGCGCACAGGTGCATCGCCAGTGCTCGTCAGCAAGAGGCTCACGGGAGCCGTCATTTAGACATCCAAAAAGAAAAAGGGAGCACACTGCCTTGCATTCAAGCGGAAAATAGCCCCAAGGCATCATGGTAAATGCAGTCATTTAAATATAAATAGAGAGAATTTTTCAAAAAATTATTCACCCTAAGTAGATGCAGCAAGTGCCGTATCGCTGTAGAAAGTCTTTCACCTAGGGTAGGTGCAGCAAGTGCCGTATCTCTGGACACGTGTTTCTGGCTTTCGGCCGTCATCAGCAGAGGGCGTTTGTAACTGAAGGGGTCGCTTGAAATGCCGCCAAACGTCTTCACAGGTTTCTGTACCACTCAGTAGGCGCCCAGGTGCATCGCCAGTGCTCGTCAGCAAGAGGCTCACGGGAGCCGTCATTTAGACATCCAAAAAGAAAAAGGGAGCACACTGCCTTGCATTCAAGCGGAAAATAGCCCCAAGGCATCATGGTAAATGTAGTCATTTAAATATAAATAGAGAGAATTTTTCAAAAAATTATTCACCCTAAGTAGATGCAGCAAGTGCCGTATCGCTGTAGAAAGTCTTTCACCTAGGATAGGTGCAGCGAGTGCCGTATCTCTGGACACGTGTTTCTGGCTTTCGGCCGTCATCAGCAGAGAGCGTTTGTAACTGAAGGGGTCGCTTGAAATGCCGCCAAACGTCTTCACAGGTTTCTGTACCACTCAGTAGGCGCACAGGTGCATCGCCAGTGCTCGTCAGCAAGAGGCTCACGGGAGCCGTCATTTAGACATCCAAAAAGAAAAAGGGAGCACACTGCCTTGCATTCAAGCGGAAAATAGCCCCAAGGCATCATGGTAAATGCAGTCATTTAAATATAAATAGAGAGAATTTTTCAAAAAATTATTCACCCTAAGTAGATGCAGCAAGTGCCGTATCGCTGTAGAAAGTCTTTCACCTAGGGTAGGTGCAGCGAGTGCCGTATCTCTGGACACGTGTTTCTGGCTTTCGGCCGTCATCAGCAGAGAGCGTTTGTAACTGAAGGGGTCGCTTGAAATGCCGCCAAACCTCTTCACAGGTTTCTGTACCACTCAGTAGGCGCACAGGTGCATCGCCAGTGCTCGTCAGCAAGAGGCTCACGGGAGCCGTCATTTAGACATCCAAAAAGAAAAAGGGAGCACACTGCCTTGCATTCAAGCGGAAAATAGCCCCAAGGCATCATGGTAAATGCAGTCATTTAAATATAAATAGAGAGAATTTTTCAAAAAAATGATTCACCCTAAGTAGATGCAGCAAGTGCCGTTTCGCTGTAGAAAGTCTTTCACCTAGGCTAGGTGCAGCGAGTGCCGTATCTCTGGACACGTGTTTCTGGCTTTCGGCAGTCATCAGCAGAGAGCGTTTGTAACTGAAGGGGTCGCTTGAAATGCCGCCAAACGTCTTCACAGGTTTCTGTACCACTCAGTAGGCGCACAGGTGCATCGCCAGTGCTCGTCAGCAAGAGGCTCACGGGAGCCGTCATTTAGACATCCGAAAAGAAAAAGGGAGCACACTGCCTTGCATTCAAGCGGAAAATAGCCCCAAGGCATCATGGTAAATGCAGTCATTTAAATATAAATAGAGAGAATTTTTCAAAAAATGATTCTCCCTAAGTAGATGCAGCAAGTGCCGTATCGCTGTAGAAAGTCTTTCACCTAGGGTAGGTGCAGCGAGTGCCGTATCTCTGGACACGTGTTTCTGGCTTTCGGCCGTCATCAGCAGAGAGCGTTTGTAACTGAAGGGGTCGCTTGAAATGCCGCCAAACGTCTTCACAGGTTTCTGTACCACTCAGTAGGCGCACAGGTGCATCGTCAGTGCTCATCAGCAAGAGGCTCACGGGAGCCGTCATTTAGACATCCAAAAAGAAAAAGGGAGCACACTGCCTTGCATTCAAGCGGAAAATAGCCCCAAGGCATCATGGTAAATGCAGTCATTTAAATATAAATAGAGAGAATTTTTCAAAAAATTATTCACCCTAAGTAGATGCAGCAAGTGCTGTATCGCTGTAGAAAGTCTTTCACCTAGGGTAGGTGCAGCGAGTGCCGTATCTCTGGACACGTGTTTCTGGCTTTCGGCCGTCATCAGCAGAGAGCGTTTGTAACTGAAGGGGTCGCTTGAAATGCCGCCAAACATCTTCACAGGTTTCTGTACCACTCAGTAGGCGCACAGGTGCATCGCCAGTGCTCGTCAGCAAGAGGCTCACGGGAGCCGTCATTTAGACATCCAAAAAGAAAAAGGGAGCACACTGCCTTGCATTCAAGCGGAAAATAGCCCCAAGGCATCATGGTAAATGAAGTCATTTAAATATAAATAGAGAGAATTTTTAAAAAAATTATTCACCCTAAGTAGATGCAGCAAGTGCCGTATCGCTGTAGAAAGTCTTTCACCTAGGGTAGGTGCAGCGAGTGCCGTATCTCTGGACACGTGTTTCTGGCTTTCGGCCATCATCAGCAGAGAGCGTTTGTAACTGAAGGGGTCGCTTGAAATGCCGCCAAACGTCTTCACAGGTTTCTGTACCACTCAGTAGGCGCACAGGTGCATCGCCAGTGCTCGTCAGCAAGAGGCTCACGGGAGCCGTCATTTAGACATCCAAAAAGAAAAAGGGAGCACACTGCCTTGCATTCAAGCGGAAAATAGCCCCAAGGCATCATGGTAAATGCAGTCATTTAAATATAAATAGAGAGAATTTTTGAAAGAATTATTCACCCTAAGTAGATGCAGCAAGTGCCGTATCGCTGTAGAAAGTCTTTCACCTAGGGTAGGTGCAGCAAGTGCCGTATCTCTGGACACGTGTTTCTGGCTTTCGGCCGTCATCAGCAGAGAGCGTTTGTAACTGAAGGGGTCGCTTGAAATGCCGCCAAACGTCTTCACAGGTTTCTGTACCACTCAGTAGGCGCACAGGTGCATCGCCAGTGCTCGTCAGCAAGAGGCTCACGGGAGCCGTCATTTAGACATCCAAAAAGAAAAAGGGAGCACACTGCCTTGCATTCAAGCGGAAAATAGCCCCAAGGCATCATGGTAAATGCAGTCATTTAAATATAAATAGAGAGAATTTTTCAAAAAATTATTCACCCTAAGTAGATGCAGCAAGTGCCGTATCGCTGTAGAAAGTCTTTCACCTAGAGTAGGTGCAGCGAGTGCCGTATCTCTGGACACGTGTTTCTGGCTTTCGGCCGTCATCAGCAGAGAGCGTTTGTAACTGAAGGGGTCGCTTGAAATGCCGCCAAACGTCTTCACAGGTTTCTGTACCACTCAGTAGGCGCACAGGTGCATCGCCAGTGCTCGTCAGCAAGAGGCTCACGGGAGCCGTCATTTAGACATCCAAAAAGAAAAAGGGAGCACACTGCCTTGCATTCAAGCGGAAAATAGCCCCAAGGCATCATGGTAAATGCAGTCATTTAAATATAAATAGAGAGAATTTTTCAAAAAATTATTCACCCTAAGTAGATGCAGCAAGTGCCGTATCGCTGTAGAAAGTCTTTCACCTAGGATAGGTGCAGTGAGTGCCGTATCTCTGGACACGTGTTTCTGGCTTTCGGCCGTCATCAGCAGAGAGCGTTTGTAACTCTTTAAAACTCATACTGCTGTTATTGTCATTTATATATGAGACTGGATTGCGAATGAGAGAACCGGATGCGACCTGAGTGACCTCGACTTCCCTGAAAAGTATGATATGTAATGTGCTCGGCTACCCAATCATCTCTACCTTTTGGGAGAGACGAAGCACTGCAAGTTAGCCGGAGCAAAACCCAGATTTGGAGCGACAGGTTATCACCCACTGTGGGTCAGACTCAGTCTCCCACACCGTGGACGATCTTGCTGCTCAAAATCGGGTAGTCTCATTAGAATAATGAGAGCCTACGCGACAATTCTTCTGTCCAAATTTGGTGGAGGTAAGTCCTTGCCTCCCCACGCCAGACAGTAATCCTGTGTAGTGTGTGACCTGTAGCTGCTAGGGCTTCTGTGCACTTTTGCAAGGAATCCTTCGTGCACAGCACAGGCCAGGTCCCCAGCACACCGTCTTGCATTGCTCAACTCGCTGAGTTGACCACCGGCTTTGTGGGACCCTCTTGTGTTGAGATGACTGCCATGCTCAGATTGCTTGAATGCCTGTTCAAGTGCTTTTGCGGGTGCTGCCTGCTTCTGCATGGGCTCTCTGTTTTGATGAGTGCCCCCTCTGTCTCCTCCTCCAAGGGGCCACCTCCTGGTCTTTCCTGTTTTCTTCAACCCAGACTCTTGCAGCTAGCAAGGCTTGTTTGCAGTTTTTCTGAGTGGAAACAACTCTGCGTCCTCGAGCACGCTGTGGGACATCTTCTCTGCAAAGTAGAAGTTCCTGGCACCTTCTGTTGTTGCAGAATCTTCAGCTTCTTCCACCAGATGCATCCCTTTTGCACCTTCATCTGGGGTTTAGTGGGCTCCTGCCCCCTGGACACTTGTGTGACTCTTGGACTTGGTACCCTTCCTTTACAGTTCCTCAGGTCCAGGAATCCATCTTCAGTGCTTTGCAGTTGGTTGCTGCCTATGCAGAATCCCCTATCACGACTTTCCTGTGTTTCTGGGGTAGTAGGGTAACTTTTAGATTCTGCAACAATGAACGGTGCTAGGAACTTCTCCTTTGTGCAGAAGATGTCCCATGGAGGGCTCGAGGATGCAGAGTTATTTCCTTGGAAAAAGACTGCAAACAAGCCTTGCTAGCTGCAAAGGTCATGGTTGAAGAAAAAGGGTGCTGCCCGGGCCCAGGTAGGACCAGGAGGTCGCGACTTGGAAGAGGAGACAGAGGGGGCCCTTAGCAATACAGAAAGCCCACGCACAAGAAGGCAGCACCCGCAGAAGTACTTGAACACGGGTTCAAGAAAACTGAGCAGGGTGGTCATCTGAACACTGCTAAGGAGGGTCCCTCGAAGCCGGTGGTCACCTCAGCGAGTTGAACAATGCAGGATGGAGTGCTGGGGACCTGGACTTGGCTGTGTACAAAGGATTCCTTGCAAAAGTGCACAGAAGCCCTAGCAGCTGAAGTTCACGCAGTACACAGGATTACTGTCAGGAGAGGGGAGGCAAGGTCTTCCCTCCTCCAAATTTAGACAGTTGGGCAACTGGACAGTCTGGGGTCCACCACCTATTTTTCAGGGGCCATGCTCATCAGGATGAGAGGGGTCCCAGAGTACCGGTGATGCTGAAGTTTGGTGCCTGCTGGAGCAGGGGGAAGATTCTGCGGATCCACGGGAGATTTCTTTGTGGCTTCCAGTGCAGGGAGAAAGCAGACAGCCCCCAGAGCATGCACCACCAGGAATCAGTTGAGAAAGCCGGGAGGATTAGGCGCTACAATGTCGCTGGGTGTCTTCTTGCTGCTTTGTTGCAGTTTTGCAGGTGTCCTGGGGCAGTCAACGGTCGACCCTTGTCAGAGGTCGAAGCGGGAGATGCAGAGGAACTCTGGTGAATTCCTCTGGTGAGGAAAAGCCCACAGGAGAGACCCTAAATAGCCCTCAGAGGAGGATTGGCCACCTAGTGAGGTTAGTGCCTATCAGGGGGGTCTCTGACATCACCTGCTGGCACTGGCCACTCAGAGGCCTCCATTGTGCCATCACACCTCTGGATTCAAGTTGGCAGATGTCTGGGACACACTGGAGGTGCTCTGAGCACCACCCCTGGGGTGGTGATGGACAGGGAGTGGTCATTCCCCTTTTCTTTGTCCAGTTTTGCACCAGAGCAGGGGCTGAGGGTTCCCTGAATCAGTATAGACTGGCTTATGCAAGGAGGGCACCATCTGTGCCCTTCAAAGCATTTCCAGAGGCTGGGAGAGGCTACTCCTCCCAAACCCTTAACATCTATTTCCAAATGGAGGGCAGAACCCTGTCTGTGGGGTGGCAGTAGCAGTAGCTGCAGTGAAAACCCCAGAGAGCTGGTTTGGCAGTACCCGGGGTCCATAGAGGAGCCCTGGGGATGCATGGGATTGCCACCTCATTACCAGATTTGACATGGGGGACAATTCCACAATCTTAGACATGTTATATGGCCATATTCGGAGTTACCATTGTGAAGCTACATATAGGTATTGACCTAGATGTAGTGCACACGTGTAATGGTGTCCCTGCACTCACAACGTCCGGGGAAATTGCCCTGAACTATGTGGAGGCACCTTGGCTAGTGCCAGTGTGCCCTCACACTTAGTAACTTTGCACCCAACCTTCACTAAGTGAGGGTTAGACATATAGGTGACTTATGAGTTACTTAAGTGCAGTGTAAAATGGCTGTGAAATAACGTGGATGTTATTTCACTCAGGCTGCAGTGGCAGTCCTGTGTAAGAATTGTCTAATCTCCCTATGGGTGACAAAAGAAATGCTGCAGCCCATAGGGATCTCCTGGAACCCCAATACCCTGGGTACCTAGGTACCATATACTAGGGAATTATAAGGGTGTTCCAGTGTGCCAATTAGAATTGGTGAAAATGGTCACTAGCTTATAATGACAATTTTAAAGGCAGAGAGAGCATAAGCACTGAGGTTCTGATTAGCATAGCCTCAGTGACGCAGTTAGTCACTTCACAGGGACACATATTCAGGCCACAAACTATGAGCACTGGGGTCCTGGCTAGCAGGATCCCAGTGAGACAGGCAAAAACAAACTGACATACATGTAAAAATGGGGTAACATGCCAGCAAGATGGTACTTTCCTATAGAAAGGGGCCTAGAAATCGGTGGTTTAATTTTCTGGATCCTGCAAGATGGAGATGTTTTTATGAGAGCCACACCTGATCTCCTATATAATAATAGGGAGCAGGTCTACTTCTTTTATCTGTTTCTTTTTTTACTTGAGCTTGGTAGAGTTTTAAATGGTGTTGTACTTGTTTTTGAATCTCCTGTAACTCTTTATGCTGTTTCTATACTGATGGGACTCTTGTGGATGTTTGAGACCCAGTTATAGGTAGCATTCTTGGGTGCAGACCAAATAAACAGTAAGATGGGGATACTCTTGTAGCCATGTGGACAGTTGTATATTTGTTATATACACATTCAATAAGAAGTAAAGCCTTATCCCACTCAGTAGACCATGTGTCAATGTAACATCTCAGGATTTGCTCCAGTGATTGGTTGGCACGTTCTGTCTGCCCATCCGTTTGTGGATGATATGCAGAGGACAAGCAGACGTCCCTACCAACAGAGGAACAGAAGCTACACCAATAACCATGATATAAATTGGGGCAACGATGGGAAACAATTGTGGTGGGCAAACCAAGAAGGCGTACAATGTGTTAGACAAACAAATCAGAGAGCTTGGAAGCCATAGGGAGGCATTTTAATGGCACAAAATGAGCAATTTAGTTAGGTAATCTACAACCACCTATATGACAGTGTGTCCTTTCGAAGCTGGGAGATCATAAATAAAATCCATCCTTATGGTATGCCATGGTAGCCACCGGAATTGGCATGGGAAGTAACAATCCTGTTAGATCTAACATCTTTTTCTCACCCGGGTGACCTGTGAGGACAAAATCATGTCCCCAATGTAACACTGTATCCCATAATTCTTTGGTAGGGACATACAACTGATCAGCATGGTATAATAAACCCTGTTTTCATACACATCAGTTAAACAGGGACCTTGTGTTCGGATACCCATATTTTTCTCAAGGAATTCTTGAGAAGTGCACACAGCAACTATTTTTTCTGGGGGTATAATGCTTCTGACCTATTCTAGCGCAACATCAGAGGAGAAACCTATCCTAGACAATGTGTCTGTCTTTTGTTGTGTAGTACCAGGCCTATAGGTGATTACGAAGTCAAACTCATTAAGGAATAAAAGCCAGCATAATCGACGAGGTGTCAGGGCCTTGGTCGCTTGAAAAAACTGTAAATTACAGTGATCTGTGTTAATAGTTACGGTGTGTCTAGCTCCTAGTAGGTGGTGATGCCATTCCTGGAAGGCAAGCTTGATGGCCTGAAGTTCCCGCTCCACCGTCGTGTAATTTTGCTCTGCGGGTAGTAATTTCTTTGAGATGTAAGCTACTGGATGGAAATGCCCAGACTCAGGATCTCGTTGGACAAGACACCACCCACTGCCATTTGGCTGTGCCGGTTCGGGATGATGGAGAATGGGTGCTTCAGTGAATGTGCTTTTAAAATGTCGAAAGGCTTTCTCAGCTTCTGCATCCCAGAGGAACTTTACCCCCTTTCGTAGGAGACGAGTTATAGGGTCATTGAGCTCCACCAGCGGAATAGACCAATTAGCTGCATTGCCTCCCAAATAAGAGATAATAAAAGCTACCTTTCCAGCATTGTTGGGGAATGCAGCTGCCCGACACAAAAACTGTAGCTGGCACTGGTTAAGAAAAATGTTGAACTTGGCACTATCTCCAAAAAACCTTTCTGGAGGTACTAAGGGCCCAGGTGTTGGTTTTGTGACCATTACCTGCATGGGTTGTGTGTTGGAAATCGTTGGGCCTGAATCGGGTCTAGGAACATGATTAGACGGGTCAAACCGATGGGCCTGTAGTACTGGAGATGTTTGTTTTAGTTTGACTCCTCCCCAGGGGGTGTCTTGTGATTTATACCGCTATAGTTCAGTGTGCAACTACAGGTTCCCTTGCTTTAAGGGAAAAACCTCCTTCTGGAATCCCGCTAGGGCCCTAGGTAAATATAATAAAGATGGAGCATCCTGATCAGCTGGTAAAGCCTGTGCTAAACTTTTGTAAGTACCCATTGAGGAATCCATCCCCCAGGCAGCCTTGTAAGTTGTGGCTTGGCTTTATGTTGAGACGGGCCACTCATCTGAAAGGCAGAATGTCTACAGGGGCAATGGTAAGCCTCCTACCTACTGGAACACCTCTCGGCACCTCCTGGTGGACACAGAAACCCCGGCAGGTGTCCCAAAAGGAAAGAAGGAGTGGAAGAGAAAGAGACAAAACAGTGCCATGTCTTACCGGTCAAGCCAGGCACCCTGTATATTCAGGGGGCAGGTCATTGCTGACAGAGTGATAGTAGAGTTAGTGAACTCAACCTCCTTAAAAATGAATCTCTCTTTCTGATATGGGAACGGGAGTGGTAGAAGAACACCGGGATGCTCCATTTCTTTTCTTGGATAATATTAACTTTTGGCACAATTGCTAACACTGCATTACCAAAAACCCAAACTGAGTACCATAACAATAAGTACTGCGACACTAGGGATGGCTTCACAGAGATTCACTGTTGCACACTACAATTAGAACTGTGGTTTCACTTATCATGCACAAGAAAGACAAACAAGGGCATTATTTATTTCACAGAAAACGTTCCTGCACGCATAGGGTTAAACTAAAAGGAACAAAAACAATCCAAGAAATACAAATGTTCACTCTGGGTTTAAACAGTTAGGGTGACACAGTTTGGTTTGGTTTCACTGTGTGTGTGAAAAACCCTTCAAAAGCAAATTCCTCAAAACTGAAACACAGGCATGAATGACACAATTTAAATCCAAGACTTATGCTATTAAAGAAAGAAAAGTCATGTAAATGCTCTTTTAAAATTGCACTGTCACTTTTTGTAGTACTTGAGCTCAAGCAGATTTCCTGAAGCACATTTAGGCAAGTAACTACAATAATAATTTAGAATGTTCAGAAATGCATTTGTCTCTTCAAGATAAGCCAAAATACAAGGTCTGAAATATACCAGCTGTTCTATGAAAGTGTGGTGCTCAAAGAACAAACTCCCTGGAGAATACTAGTCACTTAGCTGCAGTCTTTTACAGAGTGCTGGAGGAATGCCTGGTGTCAACTGGTACAGGAACGAAAAAAAGAATTGCCTCAAAAGTCCTGAATACGAAGATGACAGCAGGGGCTTGACTGCCACATCAGATGCTGAGATCAGGAAGCAAAAAAAGCCAAGTAGTGAGGCATGCTTCACTCTGCTATTTATAGCCAATCAGAAAAGCAGTTGACTTTCCACATGTGGATGAGTCACCACACCCAATTAGAAACACATGTCTGCACCACACTCAATTAGAAGCACATGTCTACACTAGCTCACATTAGCAAACAAGCACTGGTAAAACAAGCATTGATAAAACCAATTGTGTAACACAGCACATTATGTTTACTTAGAAACATGAAGGTTTAACAGATATATGATTTAACCCTAATCCCTGGGGATGCTGACAGATAATGCAGAAGGCACCTTGGGGATTCCTGACAATATGTATGCCATTTGTGCTCTTTGTGCTGTGATTGACCCTGTGCTCCCTTTCTCCACCCTCCTTTTGTCATCCTGTCCATGTGTGCATTAGCATCATCTGGCGAAGGAGCAAGGGCACCAGTGAGTGAGGGAGCTGCAGACCACGGGACCCAGGAGGCAGAATCCACTGATGCCAGTGGGACCAGTGGGACCAGTGGGGCGGAGGGTGAGGGAAGCACCATGGCGGGGACAGGAGGTGATACCACTGACTCTGATTCCGCCTCCCATGGGAGCTCCCTAGTGATGGTGGACACCTCTGGGACCACCCCAGCTAGAGGTTCTGCTGCCACCCTGTACCATCACCGCCATCCCAGTAGCCCCCACCGAGTTGCCTGTGTCTCCTCACCCAGGAGGGTGGGCATCTTCTTTGCCCCAGGTACCTCAGGCCCTGCCTCAGTCAGCCCGCTGCCCTCAGTGAGGAAGCTATTGACCTCCTGATATCCATCTCTTCAGGGCAGTTAACCATAGTGAATGCCATCCAGGGGCTGGCATCCCAGATGCAGCAATGCATTCCTGGAGGGCATTCACGGTGAATTGGCGGCCCTACGGAGATCGTTTCAGGCTCTGGCCTCTTCACTGACAGCAGCCAGTGTCCCTGTTTGATCCGTTGCCCCCTCCAACTTCCACTTCCCAGTCTCCTCACCCCCAACCGATCCCACGCACACATTCCGACAAGCATGCACCCAAAACAACACACAAGACTCGCACAGACAAACACAGGCAGCACACTTCAGTCCACAAGCATTCACACAGCCAACACACAGATGCTCACACAACATCACCCACTGCCTCCACTGCCCCTCCTCCCTCACAGTCACATCCTCACTCACACCTGCATGCACTGCATCAACAGTCCCTGAACCTGCCACCTGCACTGCCTTGCCCACAGTCACCAAACAGTAGACCCGCACCCATGCACTCCACACCACATGCGCAGTCACCACTACCACCATCACCTCCTCATACAGCACACCCACCTCACTTGCAGACACACCACAACATCCGTCCACACGTAATGTTTGTCCTCCCCCACCCTGTCTAACCCCGTCCCAAAGACACACAAACGCTCACACTCAGACCCCCAACAGACATCCATCTCACACACTCACACTGTCCACACACCTGCACCCAAGTCCAGCACACCTCCTCCTCCTCCAACCACTCCCTCTACCTCCACTCCCATTCCTCCTCCCACATCCCACTCCATTGGCCCTAAGAATCTTTTCCTTGCCCACCTTGACCTCTTCACCCACCCAGCCCAGTACCTTGAGCACCCAGTCTGACACTGCTAAACCCCAAAGTCTCCAGCTGCCACTAAGGGGCACATGAGTGCAACACTGAACCTCTGCACCAAGGACACTCCTCCCCCCCCTAAAATGGAAGGCGAAAGTGCTGTCTCCTCCCAAACAGGCTGCCAAGACCATGGAGCCACCTCCAAAACCTTGGGCAAAGGAGGCCCCACCCTGATCCAAGGCCAAGGAGGCCCTAGTCAAATCCAAAGCCAAGGAGACCCCACCCAGATCCAAGGCCAAGGAGGCCCCCATCAGGATCCAAAGCGAAGGAGGCCCCACCAAGAATCAGGGCCAAGGAGGCCCCACCCAGATCCAAGGCCATGGAAGCCCCACCCAGAACCAAGGCCAAGGAGGCCCCAGCAAAGACTGAGCCCAAGGAGGCACCAGCGAAAACTGAGCCCAAGGAGGCCACAGCCAAGACTGACCTAAGGAGGCCCCAGACAAAACTGAGCCCAAGGAGCCCCATCCCGAACCAGAAGCCTAGGAGCCCACTCAGTAAGCAGTGGGCAAGGAGCCCCCTCCAGAATCAGTGGGCAGGGAGCCCCCTCCAGAACCAGTGTGCAAGGAGCCCCCTCCAGACAAGTGGGCAGGGAGCCCCCTCAAGAACCAGTGGGCAGGGAGTGTCCTCAAGAACTAGTGGTCAAGAAGCCCTCTCCAGAACCAGTGGGTAGGGAGCCCCCTCAAGAGCCAGTGAGCAGGAAGCCCCCTCAACAACTAGTGGGCAGGGAGTGCCCTCAAGAACTAGTGTGCAAGGAGCCCCCTCAAGAACCAGTGAGCAGTAAGGCCCCTCAACAACTAGTGGGCAAGGAGCCCTCTCCAGAACCAGCGGGCAAGGAGCCTCCCCAGTGATATGACCCCCTACCTCCTCCCCCCTGAGGTGCCTGCCCATTACCAACATGATGCCCCTGAATGGTGGAGTCCCAATGTTATCAGGCGTCAAGTTGGGGATTGGACTTTTCCCTGTGGGCATTTGTGACTTTGGACTGGCCTTTGGGACTGCATGTCTGTAAATATGCAGTTGTGGTTGTTTTTGTATTTTGAATATTCATCCAACAAGAATACAGTTGTTGGAACAGTGGTATGTGTCCTAGCTTTTGCTGGTTATGGGTTCTGTTACTGTCGATTTACTCTGCAGCTGGTTCTGGGTGTGTGGTGCATGTGTGTTTGGTGTGTGTTGTGTGTGTGTGTTACTCTCCCCCCCCTCCCTTGTGTGCTAGGCAGCTGTACTCACAGTCATCCTCGTCGTCAGCGTTTGTGCTCTAGTACTTCCATGGCATGGTACAGCATCGGGAAAACTTGCAGTTCGGGTTCCATGGCGGCAGCCGACTCCTCTGTGTCCCTGGTGGTGAGTGTCTCCTTCTATATGTGTTTCCACCAGGCTTTTGGTGTCATTGCTACTTGCCCCGGAAATCCTGGCGGTGTGCTATGTCATAATATGGTGGGTGGATCCTTGTCTTCCGCCTGCATGTAGGTGGCTACCGCCTTGTTCACTGTTCGCACCGCGCTGGTGGTTGTTGTGTACATTGGCTGTCAATGGGAGGGTTCTCTGCCATGGTCATAATTTGGAGGTCATTACCACCGGCCTGACAACGGTACTACCGGCATCCCCAGCGTGGCGGTAACCTGATTGCAAAGGACATAATGACCACCATAGCCTCTTAGTACAATTTGTAATGCAAATGTTAAATACAAACCCAGCACGCACTGCTCCAGCACATCCATACACAGTCACACCACTGCGACTGTGCCTTCGCTCATGAGTAAAGTACCCGCAAAACATGAGGAAATTCCATTTTGGCTAGCTCAATAATTAAACACACTGGGAACTGTGTTTTCCCATATGGGACCTCAAGATAAACACATAAACCTCACTATGTGCTTGTCATTTTGAATGGTTCCTGCAGTGGGTAACTGCAACACTTAGGGCACAGTATTTGCCACTCTCTACACTACTGCACAGAGTACACCTACAATTGCAAATCTTCTGGAAGTCTTAGAACAAATTCAAGATGAATACAGGGCTGTCCAGGTCCTGGATATGAGGATGCAATTAATGGGCAATTTTGCTACCGTGCCCTCAATAATATTAAGTAACCTTAAAGGGAAAGCAGTAGCACTAGTGGCACACATGCAGCTCTAGGATGTTCCTGCAGAAGATCAAGAACGTGAACTGCCTGAAAAATTACCTGAAACCTATTCGAGTATAGGTCAGGATAGTTTGGGAGCCAGACCTAGTAAACCACAATTACAAGAAAATCTAATGAGGATTCTGCCAAGCAAGCAGCTGAGGGTTCTAAGAAATGCTGGGATAAACAAAAGCAAACATTTAAAAAGACAGGAGAGAATTTCCACAATCGGAGACCCCTGAGAAACGTTATAACTTGAGAAATAGAAATAATTTAGAAACTCTTGATAGATCAACATACTGATAAACACCAATTTGTTCCTTTCAGGACTCACTGGATAAACCAAGTGAGAGAGGTGGGCAAACAGAACAATGAACACAGAATGTGAAACTGATTATTCACAACACTCAGCAGAAGTTTCAGTTAAAAAAGAAGAGAAACTTCCACAACAAAAACACCAATTCAAAAAGAAGAAGGTAGCAGCTATTTCTGCTCGAAATGCCACCCAAGATGAGCGTTCTATTAAAGAACAGGAACTGGGCACTGGCTCTGCCAGACAGCACAGCAAAGGTAACAATAGTTCGCCAGAATCTTCTAGAGCATCTGGAATTGAAAGCAACTGACAACTTCATAGGAGTCAAGACTGAGGACATCCGCATTTCCCCTCCCAATACGGTGTATATAATGAAAATAGAATTAGAGGGAAACATTGAGCTCACAATTTACAATATATTTTAGAAATGACTGACTGGCAGTTATGACATTTTACTGTCTGAAAAGGACTGGCTGCCAGAATTTGTCTGTGAGGTCTACCACGGGGAAGAGATAATTAAGTCCTCCTTCTCGCTCCTGGTTCCTATAGAATTAATAGAGTGATACTCATTTGATTGGCCATTAGCACTGGCCCCACGTTTTATTGCAATCATGTTGTGTGGGATAAAGATTTCCTATCAAGCATGAGGCTAAAATACCTGTGAGAGAACTACTAGCACAATCAAAATACCAGGCTGTAATTGAGCCTGTAATTGAGTAATTAAGAATCCTGTATTTCTTGTTGCTGATCCAGACCATTCATATAGAATAGTCTTAGATTACAGACATTTGCTATTCAACAAGCTCATTGCACAGCACTGATTCGCAACATAGTGCGTGAAAAATATAAAACACCATTGGACATTTCCAACGGCTTCTTCTGCCAAAATATAGTGCCTGAAAGCAGGGATATAACAGCATTTAGCGCTTTAGGCACACATGAAATTTTGAAGGCTCCCACAGGGGTATAAAAACAGTCCTTGGCTGTTATCAGCACACATAACATCCATTTTACACAACATTGTCCCTGAGGCGTTGTCCTATGTTGATAACATCTACCTAATGGATGATGATCTCATTCACCACCTGAAGCGAAGTACCCGCTTTGTTGTGGGATTTGCCAAGTTCAGCTACAAATTCAATCTTAGGAAGACAAAAATTGCCTTTCTCAGTGTCCTGTTTTTGGAATACGATGAAGGCCCCATTTTCTAGAAAACAAAGGGCCCACATTCTATAAAAGTGCGAACAATTGCAACCACAAAATATGATACAAAAAGCACTATTGGGCTTTTTAAACTTTAGAAGAACTTACATTCCAGACTATGCACAACACATTAAACCAATATGGACCTCATTTTGACATTGGCGGTAAAATACGCCTACCGCCGCGGCGACAGCCACTAAAAGACCATCGACGTGGCTACCAGCCATCCGCCATATTATGCCCACAGCTAGATTTCCACCACAAGAATGGTGGAAATCCAGCTGTGGCTATGCTGGTGGATGGCGGTAAGGTGGCGCTGCTGCCACCAGCAGTGCCAAGCCAGTAGACCGCCACCAGCCTTATTATGACCAATAATACGGGCTGGCGGTGTTCTGATGGCAGGTGCTGCTGGCCGTAGCAGCGCCCCGTCCTATTCCCTGCTGGAGGACCCCCCTGGATCCAGGTAAGTCGGGTCTCCGACAGGGGAGTTGGGTAGGGGGTGTTGTGTGTGTGTGGGGAGGGGTGTGAATGTTTGTGTGTGCGTTGATGCGGGTGTATGCTGCGTGTGGAATGCGTGTGTGCAAGTATGGAAGTGTGAGAGTGTGACTGTTGTGTTATGTGAATGCATGTATGCGTGTATGTTTGAAAGTGTGTGCAGATGTGTGTGTGAATGAATGTATGCATGCATGTAAGCATGTGGGAATGGGTGTGTGTATGCATGGGTGTTTGTGAAGGGGGCGTGAATGTTGAGGGGGTGAGGGGGTCTGGAGCGGTGGGGGGGTGAGGGGAGGTATTGGAAAGGAAGGGGGGGAGACCCCTATCAGTGACAGGGAAAGAATTCCCTGTCACTGATATGGCCTACCGCCATGGTTTTCGTGGCATTACGAAAGCCACGAAAACCATGGCGGTAGGCGGGGTCATAATCTCGAAGGCGGAATAATGGCAGCCGCGGGCTGGAGATGGATATCTCCATCCCTGGTGGCTGTTAACCACAGTGGCGGAAGGAGTGGTACATTGGTGGGTTAGCTTCAACCCGCCAATGCCATAATATGGCAGTAAGTAACGCCAGCCAGTTGGTGGTACCACTGCCACATTAATGCCGACCGCCTGGGTTGTAATGACCCCCTATGTGTTTTAATACTCCTGACTTCTCAAGTACATTTTGGACAGTAAAACACAAACGCATTCTCCGAGTATTACAACGAGACATGCTTGTGGTAAAACATTTACACACAAGGGACAACAAAACACATTTGGTCATAGCAGGTGGCATTGGTTTCACCAATGTAACATTTAATAAGGGTGATACTGTTCCTATTTCATACAAATCACATTTATACTCCACAGATGAACAACACTTTGCTCCCACAGAAAAAGATTCTGATTGCTGTTCAGATGGCCATCATTAAAGAGGGACCTCTGGCTCAGGGTAAACACAGTACTGTCATCTCACAAAAGACAATGTTCTGAATGCTAAGGATTTACATCCACATTGGATGCAATGGGCAATGTCACAGACAGCCACTGATGTTGACTATATTTTCGACCAAAAATTATAATCTCAAGAGTTCCTTAAATACCAAATGGAACATCCAGTACCAGCAAACACTTTTCAAATTGATAAATATCAAACAATTATTTAGACTGATGGTTCAACTCAACCATCCATACACACTAAACATCAGTACTCCGCCGCTTGTGGGACTTTGAGTGGCTACATGAAAGATGGTTAATTCCATCCACAAAACACTTACTCACAGACCTTATGGGACTGCACTGCCGAACCAGGAAAGCTGAAGGCCTTGGTTATGGCACTGGAGTACACAGATCCAGTAAAACCAACATTGATATTCTACAATTCATACTACTGTGTCCGGTCTTTCAATGACTATCTGCATTACTGGTCTCAGAATGGGTTCAGAGATTCAAAAGGCAACACCATCAAACACAGGTTACTGTGGGGGGAAAGTAGGGGATCTGAAGGAAATGCTAACTAATGCCCATGTAGTTCATACACTGGGACACCAAAGTGTAGGAGTATACATTGCAGGCAATACCTAGGCTGATTAAGTGGTCAAGTCAGCAGTAGGTACGGCTTCTGTTGCCGCAATAACTTGAACAGGCAAGGTTGGATGATGAAACACTTGCTGCTGTGAAAGCTTCGGCTGACAGCAAGCCATTACCAAAGACATATTCTGCCAAATATTTGTATCTCATAACTAGCCTAAATACTGCCCTACTCACAATGCCAGGGGTGGGTGATCGTGTGATCCCCAACTAAGATCAAAGATCTGAGTTTATAAAAGTGGCACATGAGGTAGTTGCTTCTGCCCATGCAGGTATGGCGTCTACTGTTTTTTTACTTCAAAAACACTTTTGGTGGCCAGGTCTACACAAACAGACAAAATAATATGTCCTCTGTTCTGAAATTTGTCAGCAACTAAAAGGATCTACCATTAAATGCCCAACACAGACACCGATTCTAATTTCTAACAAACCTCTACAGTCTGTGTACCTGACCATTGTGGTCCCCTGACACCTGATGGTCCATACTAATACATTCTAGTCACTGTTGACTTCAGACTATCGGTATAGCCACAATGATCAGCTGATGCTCGAACTGTTATTAAAGAATTGCAAGTCTTTATTAGTACGTATGCAGTTGCGGCTTTCCATTCAGACCAGGGCCCAGCTTTCCTTTCACGGTCATTCAGGGACACAATGACTTTGTTAGGGGGTCCAACTGCCTTTCTCGTCCCCCTACCATCCTGAGGGTAACAGTGTAGTGGTGCAAAAGAGTTGAGACTTAAAGCAATCTTTTACAGCAAGAGTATTAAGCATGGGTCATAGGTGGCTTGGTCAAATGATTGAAGTCCAGAGAGCAGTTAATGAACTCCCCAGAAGATCCTTGGGAGGGCGCACCCCATATGAGGTGCTATTTGGAACACAAATGTATGTGCCAGAGCTTGATGGCTCTGGCGTGGAGGCGAAAGACACAGCCTATGAGGTAAATGAAAGTGTCACTTTCTTGCTGAAAATATAACTGTTCCATGACAAAAACGCATCTGCCTGTGCCACCGCCTAGGAACTAAGGGATGCGCTAATAACATCTAATGGCTGGATTCGGAAGGTTGGGGATCTAGTACGAGAAAAGATTTCTATGAAAAAGTAGTTTGGTCCATCATATCCTGCACCAGTTCCAGTCTTTGGAATACATGGTACCAGAACTGTTATTCTACCACTGCTGCCTGGATCAAAAGAAAATCACTTTGTCTCCATTGATAAAGTCAAGTTACACCATTTGGCCGTTCCTCCACAGCAGATCTAGTGGACTCCTGTTCCTGAATCCCTCTCATTACAGACCAGGATGTTCCTCTACAGGTTTTGAGCAGCAATGCTGACACTTCCCCAAGCTTGGGGAGGGTGGTAAATGATTTTTCATTAGTACCACTATCTTCATCTGTGACAAGAAATGACCAAGGTAATGAACACTATTACTCACATGCAAATCAAACAGATGGCATTGTCTACAATGAACCACCAAGGGAGATTTCTGCTAGTTTGCCACTTCCTAACATGGTTCCAGCTTTTGCACTAACTGGAATTTTACCAATCAAGATGATTCTTTGACTGATTCTTTCACTTCTGTGAAACCATCGTCAAGAGCACATAAGCTGATAAATTGGCTTAAAGAAACATATTCCATTCACCCATTGAACTATCTGTGGATTTTACTAACAGTACTTGTCTTTCTTCTTTGGATTGGGTTTGTCATCGTCTTTTTCTTACTTATACATGGTCATTACTTCCTGAATGCTCTGCAGTCTAACTGGAGGATAAGGTCCTAAAATCTCATTTTTCTTCACATAAGGTTTGTCGAGGCTTGTCCCTAGTGAACATTTTAGCTATACCAGTTCCCGATGGGATTGTCTGGGATAAAGTACCCTTTGATATATTCGGCCCGATGAAGGTTCCATATATTTTTTAACTTTCTTTAAAGTATGTAATAATGCATGGGGTTGTTTCTGATGACTGTGATGTTAAAACCGTTGATTCTATGCTATCTGAATTAGAGTACTTTACTGTATTTGAAAGTGAAGGCATTCACCAAACAAAAGAAAATTATGGTTATAAGTTCTGTTACAATTATTATGGATGTTATTTCATTCATAGAGGGAGTCCCCTAAAGACTATTTTTAATTGTAGACAATGGGAACATTGTCCTACCCCACCAGTGGGGAGTTCTAAAACATTTATGTTTTAGTTATGAGCAAAATGTTCCAGATGCTGTGTCCAATGACTTTAAATTGCCCTTAATGGAATGTACACTACATTGCTGATTGATACTTAACATAACACTTTCAAGTACTGGTGGGTGGTTATTGTGGCCAGTGGACACTAATGACTGTCATGCATGTTTTGTAAACTCCACTGGGTGTTTTAGAGCTAACAGACCAGCCCAACGTTATGTGTCATCTGAACATTCAGGCATTATGACAAAATACAGTGTAGGAAAATTATTCCAGCAATGGTTAAAAAGTTCCTCACTAGGGGCCAGATGTAGGTAAGTATGGTTTTGCGACTTGCAATTTGCAAGTCATAGCGACTCGCAAATTGCAACTCGCAAAACCAAATGCAGAAAGGTGTCTCAGACACCTTCTGCGACTCGCTATGGGGTCGCAAAGACCCACCTCATTAATATTAATGAGGTGGGTCGCAATTTGCGACCGCATAGCGAGTCTGGGCACTCACGGGGATGGTGGCCTGCTGGAGACAGCAGACCACCATGTCCGTGACTGCTTTTAAATAAAGCAGTTTTTTTTTCAAAGTGTAGCCCGTTTTCCTTAAAGGAAAACAAGCTGCACTTAGAAAAAAAAAAAAAAACGTTTTTTTTTGGATTTTTTCAGGGCATGTAGTGGTTCCTTGGACCACTGCCTGCTCTGAAAAAATATTTTGATGTCCAGTCACAAAGGGGAAGGGGTCCCATAGGGACCCCTTCCCGTTTGCGACTGGGTTACCATCCACTTCAAGTGGATGGTAACTGCGATTCCATTTGCGACCGCTTTCGCGGTCGCAAATGGAATTGCATAGCATTGCGAGTCGCAAATAGGAAGGGAACACCCCTTCCTATTTGCGAGTCGGAAATAAATTTTGCGAGTCGGATCCAACTCGCAAAATGCATTTCTGCATTCCGGTGAGGCTTTTCGACTCGCAAACAGCGTTTTTCGCCGTTTGCGAGTCGCAAACGCTTTGCTACATCTGGCCCTAGATGCTGTGAAAGAACACCTCAGTCTCCTGTCCAATAATACAGATTTAAAAGACTTTCTATTAGGCCCCAGAGGACGACATACAAAGTGCTTCTCATATGCAATTTACAGTGATACTATATATATATAGTGCACATTACTAGGGACTTATAAGTAGATTAAATAGTCCAATTGGGTATGATCCAAAGTTACCATGTTTAAAGGGAGAGAGCATATGCACTTTAGCACTGGATAGCAGTGGTAAAAGTGCCCAGAGTCTAAAAACCAGCAAAAATGAGGTCAGAAAAAGAGAAGGAGGAAGGCAAAAAGTCTGGGGATAACCCTGCAGAAGGGCCATTTCCAACACACACCATTTGCACATTCATCGAAAGGTAGCTTTTCCTATTCTTGTACACCTGTTCATTTCTGCGGGGAAGACAATTCCCACATATGTACCATCAATGCACCAATGATGTTGGGGATATGTCCCAGGGCATAGTAGTCAGCTTTCACTGTGGCCAAATCCTCCACCTGGGGGAACACGATGTAGCTGTGCATATGTTTCATCAGGGCAGACAGCACCCTGCTCAACGCGTTTGAGAACATTGGCTGAGATATCCCGGATGCCATGGCCACTGTAGTTTAGAAGGAGCCACTTGCCAGGAAATGGAGCACTGACAGGACCTGCACTAGAAGGGGGATACCTGTGGGCTGGCGGATAGCTGACACCAGGTCTGGCTCCAATTGGGCATACAGTTCTTCGATTTTTGCACGATCAAGTCTGTATGTGATTAAAATGTGTCTGTCCTCCATTATAGAAAGGTCCACCAGGGGTCTGTACATCGGAGGATGACACGATCTCATCGTTGCCTCAGCGGCTATAGCCTAAGGAGGAGAATGGTGAGCATAAGGTCCATTACCACATAGCACAACTCTGTCGGAATTAATGTAACAGAAGCAGTTTGTGAAATCGTGAGTCAGTATATGTGCCTATATGTGCTGTGACGCAGTTAGGTGCCATGCCATGTGCCACCCTGAAATGGCGGATGCCTGACGTGTGAGGAGGGACAAGGGGAAATGAGGTAACTGCGCTGGCGTTGCGCAGTGTCGCCGGTAGGCGGTCAAAGACCTCCGCGCAATTCCGCATTGGTTATAATTGGGCCCTATGGGTTCCAGGAGCCAATGGCGATGTACGCTGGTGGTGACGGTACGCACCGCCACGAACGTCACCGCCATTTTCTACCCATTCACTCACTTGATACCTGACCATCAACAGGAGAGGACCTACACTGCAAGTGCTCCTGTGACCTGAGTCTGAAAGCAACAATGGCTAGAGTATCTGGGGACAGGGCCCCTGCCTTCACTTCGGAGGAGTTGGAGAAACTGGTGGATGGGGTCCTTCCCCAATATACGCTACTCTACGGTCCTCCAGACAAACAGGTGAGTACACTGTGAGCATGATGCGTGGGCAATGCCTGTTTGGAGTGGTGTGGATGTAAGGCGCATGTTGGGGGTGCTAAGGCGTCCTGACCTGAGTGCTGCATGGGAGGTGGTCAGCATATGTGCATCAGGGCATGGGTGGGAACTGGTGGGCAATGGGTATGACGGTCCGGACGGGTGAATAATTACATTTTCCTCTGTCTTTACCCTCTAGGTCTGCGCCCACCAGAAGAAGGCTATTTGGCGTGCCATGGCCAAGGAGGTGCGGACCCTGGGGGTCTATCACAGGTGGAGCACCCACTGCTGCAAGAGATGGGAGGACCTGCGCTGCTGGACCAAAAAGACGGCGGAGGCCCAGCTGGGGCTGGCCTCCCAACATAGAAGGGATGCCCATCGCACCACGACCCCCCTGATGTACGGCATCCTGGCGGTGGCCTATCCAGAGTTGGATGGGCGCTTGAGGGCATCACAGCAGCCACAAGGGGGTGAGTACACTTTCAGAAAGCTGACTTTGCGCACTTTAGGAACTAGATGGCTGGGGGATGTGGGCTGTGGGTGCCTCTAGGCTAGGGCGATCATGCCAGGGCAGGTTCCTTGTTTGCAGGCACTCTGAAGCACACCTACCCCAATGGTACAAGTGGGCAACTACTAGGGTGCAGGGTCCTGTGGGTGTCGGGTGTGCAGGAGCTGGTGTTAGGCAGAGTACCCCATGGACTGGTGACTACCTTAGTGAGTGGTTGGTCAAGGCCTAATGCACAGGGCAGCTCAGTGTGTGTTGTGTCTGCCAACGGTAGTGGTGTTGCTGGCATTGACCATGTGTTTCCTCTGTCTCCCCCCCCTTCTTGTTTTGTCACCCTGTCCTTGTGTGCATTAGCATAATCTAGCAGAGGAGCAGAGGCACCGGTGGCAAAGGGAGCTGCATCCCACATGGCCCATGAGGGTGAAACCACGGAGGGTGAAGCCACCAATGGGACGGAGGGCGAGGGGAGCTCCATGATGGGGACAGGCAGGGATACCAGTGTCAGCGACTCCTCCTCTGATGGAAGCTCCCTGGCGGTGGCAGACACCTCTGTGCCCACCCCAACAACAGGTACAGCCACCACCCCCCCTACCAGCACCGCCCTCCCAGCAGCCCCTCAGCGTGTTTCCCGTGCCAGCTAATCCAGGAGGTTAGGTATCTCCTTCACCCCAGGCACCTCAGGCCCTGCCCCAGTCAGCCCTGCTGCCCTCAGTGAGGGGTCTATTGACCTCCTCAGATCCCTCACTGTTGGGCAGTCAACCATTCTGAATGCCATCCAGGGTGTTGAGAGGCATTTGCAACAAACAAATGCATACCTGGAGGGCATTTATTCTGGCGTGGTGGCCCAACAGAGAGCATTTCAGGCTCTGGCCTCAGCACTGATGGCAGCCATTGTCCCTGTGTCCACCCTCCCCCCTCCAACTTCCACTACCCCGACCCAATCCCCTCTACCTCAGCCTATCCCAAGCACACCTTCAGACCAGCATGCCATGCACACACATCAACACACAAAAGTGGCTCAGGAAACGTAAGCACCACACATTATCACAGAGGCACTCATACAAGCACCATTCCCATGCACACATATCAACATCCACTGCCTCCACTGTGTCCCCCTCCTCCTCGTCCTCCAGCTCCCTCCCAGTACCATCTACACTCACACCTGCATGCACTACATCATCAGCCACTGCCTCCATCACCAGCACGCCCATCACAACACACCACTCATGAGCAATCACCACCCCACAACCATTCACATGTCCCGTGTGTCCTCTCCCAGTGTCTCTGTGAGCCCTCCTCCCAAAGTACACAAACGCAGGAACACACCCACTCAACAGCCATCCACCTCACAACAGCCTCCAGCCCATGCACCTTCACGCAAACTCAGCACTCCTACAACCACTACCTCTTCCTCCACTCCCACACCCCCTCCATCTTCCCATTCCAGTGTGTCAAAAAAACTTTTCCTAGCTAACAATAACCTCTTCCCTACACCTCCCCCTGTCCTTCCCATAGGGCCAGGATATCTAGATCCCAGGCCAGCACCTCAGCCACCAAATCGGCATCCACTGTGGTCCCTGCAAGTCCGGGAAGATTGAAGGTAGCACCCGTCAGGGCTGACAGTGTGCCACCTACAGATGGGACAGACCACCCGATTCCACCACCTGCCAAGGTTAAGAAGGGGTTGGCATGCAGCAGGGGAAAGTTGCTGCACTCACCCAGCAAGGCCTCATCCAAACCCAAAGAGGACAGTGCCAAGGTCCCAGCAGTGACTACCAAGATGGGGTAGGGACACAAGAGAAAGGGCAAGTCACCTCAGGGCACGAAGCCTCCTGGTGAGGGGCTGGTGACCACAATTTCCCCAGACAGGCCAGCAACTTGTACCACAATCAGCACCGCCGCAGCGACCGCCGCAGCGACCGCCACGTGCACCGCCACCTGCACCGCCACTTGTCCCGCCACTGCCACATCAGTCACCAGCATCCTCCCCAGTGATCAGCCGTCCGAGGCTGCTGGAGATGGCCTGGTGTCTCCCTCCACTACTACAGACAGCTGCACCGCGACAGCCACCGCCACCTGCACCGCCATCTGCACCGGCACGTGCCCAGCCGGTGCCACCACACCGGACCTCAGCATCATCCCCAGTGGGCAGCCGTCCAAGGCTGCAGGTGACGTCCTGGACCCTGCACACACCACATGAGGCACCACCACCAGCACTGGCACTACCAGCAGTTTGCAGCATAAGTCACCGCAGGATGGAGTGTTGCTCTGCCTCCATGGAGTATCATGCTAACTGTTTCCTGCACATCTCGTGGCTCAGACACCCATGCGAGAGAATGGGAACTGCCACAACCCAAGTGCAACATCACTGGGCACAATGCCCTCTCCAGAACCAGTGGAGAGATGCATCCACTCCCCCAATCCTTTGCTGGATGAAGCATACTGGGCACAATGCCCCCTCCAGAACCAGTGGAGATCTGCATCCACTCACCCCATCCTTGGCAGGATGAAGCACACTGGGCACAAGGCCCCCTCCAGAACCAGTGGAGAAGCCATCTACTAGAGAGACTGTGGCCTTGCACTTCCCAGGACCAAGCAGTGGGCAAACCACCCACTTGAGAGACTGTGGCCTTGCACTTCCCAGGACCAAGCAGTGGGCAAACCACCCACTTGAGAGACTGTGGATTTGCACTCCTCAGGACCAAGCAGTGGGCTAACCACCCACTTGAGAGACTGTGGCTTTGCACTCTCCAGAGCCAAGCAGTGGGCAAACCATCCACTTGAGAGACTTGTGAGACTGTGGCTTTGCACTCCCCAGGACCAAGCAGTGGGCAAACCACCCACTTGAGAGACTTGTGAGACTGTGGCTTTGCACTCCCAGGAGCAAGCAGTAGGCAAACCACCCACTTGTGAGACTATGGCTTTGCACTCCCCAGGACCAAGCAGTGGGCAAACCACCCACTTGAGAGACTGTGGCTTTGCACTCCCCAAGACCAAGCAGTGGGCAAACCACCCACTTGAGAGACTGTGGCTTTGCACTCCCCAGGATCAAGAAGTGGGCAAATCACCCACTTGTGAGACTGTGGCTTTGCACTCCCCAAGACCAAGCAGTGGGCAAACCACCCACTTGAGAGACTGTGGCTTTGCACTCCCCAGGACCAAGCAGTGGGCAAACCACCCACTTGGGAGACTTGTGAGACTGTGGCTTTGCACTCCCCAGGACCAAGCAGTGGGCAAACCACCCACTTGAGAGACTGTGGCTTTGCACTCTCCAGGACCAAGCAGTGGGCAAACCACCCACTTGTGAGACGGTGGCTTTGCACTCCCCAGGACCAAGCAGTGGGCAAACCACCCACTTGAGAGACTTGTGAGACAGCGGCTTTGCACTCCCCAGGAGCAAGCAGTGGGCAAACCACCCACTTGAGAGACTTATGAGACTATGGCTTTGCACTCCCCAGGACCAAGCAGTGGGCAAACCACTCACTTGAGAGACTGTGGCTTTGCACTCCCCAGGACCAAGCAGTGGGCATGGAGCCCCCTCGAGGAGCAGTGGAGTAGTACCATCTTCCGGCTGAGGTGCCCCCCTCCCCTTTCCCCTGATGTGCCTGTGTTTTTTCGACATCATGCCCCTGCAGTGTTCTCTCTGTTTTGAGGCAGGTGTCATGTGTGGGCTTCTCCTATGATTTTTGGGCCCACTGGTCCACGGACATTTACTAGGGACAGTGTACGGCCTTCTGTATATTATGTGAATATTTTTATATACTGATTTATTTATATTCGATTGCTAAATCTGAAATTTCAAAAGATCACTAGTTAAACTCAATTCCTTTTGTCTTTGCATTCTTCCAGGGGGTAACAGGGTGTATCTGTAATGTTGTTGGATGTGTTAGTGTGTATGGTGTTGTGGGTGAGGGTGGGGGGTGGGGGTGTTGCATGCCGCATGTGTGTGTAACTGTCTTTTACCTCCCCCTCCCCTGTGTGCTAGGTGCAGCACTCACCTTCATCGTCACCACCGCCTTCTTTCTACTTCCTGGTGTATTAGTAGATACACCAACATTGGGAGGACCTGCAGTTCGGGCTCCATGGCAACCTGGTTCTTCATGGAGTGTCGGAAGGTGAGTGGTTCCCCATAAGTGTACTGTTTCTGCCGTGCTTTTGATCTCATTGGTACCATCCCGGAAAGCCGGCTGATTGGTGCCTTGTAATACGGTGGGCGGTACATTGTATTCCGCCTGTCTGTTGGCGGTGACCACCGCGGTGTTTGTTGCTACCACCCTGGCGGTCGGAGTGTTAAAGTTGGCTGTCTGTGTTGGTGGTTTCCACCATGGTCGTAATCCCATTTTTTTACCGCCGGCCTGTTGGCGGTATTACCGCCACTTTTACACGGACCACCAGGGTTGCAATGAGGGCCATAATTTCTTCTGTAAATGACATTATGCAAACTGATGTGTCATCTTCATAATGTGAACAGAATAAACTTAGGTCCATTATAAAGTTGGGTTGGACACTACAGACGTTAAAAAACGGTTGCGTTCCATAGCATTATGTCAGTGCTAAGGACCTGTTTGCCGTATTTAATTTGACATTACAACAACAAATAATGGCTGAGAACGAAGCTACTTATATCATGCTGACCATTTAAAAATTAGAAGAGTTGCCTTTTACTGTGGCGGAAATACGGGGGGCAAGGCACGATGTCGGACGTATAGTCCGAGAGCTCCAGCGGGGCCTACAATTATCCGACCCTACGGACCCCTGCCCTGGAGTCGCCGGCGCAGCAACCGTGTGCCGAAGCGGTGGGACGACGGTAGCAAAGCTCGCTGGGGGCTCAGCTGACCCAAGGGAACGTAAAACCAGAGGAGCGCAGCGCCGCCACTGCGCCTGGGGTCCTTGTGAGCGAGCCGGGGACTCGGGTAGACGCGAGGCGCGGCATGCTGCGGGCTGAGGCTGTGAGGCGCCACGGAGGGCGCCGATACCTGCTTCTTGTGGGCCCCCCTGGTGCCAGCAGAATGGGGCCTGAGCCGCCTGAAGACAGCGGGAGCGAACACAGGAGCGGAGAGTGGAGGACCACGAGGGAATTCGGCAGTGCCTCCCTGTCCTCAAGACAAAGAAAACCAGGTGAGCCAGCGAAGGGGGGTGACCCCGGGCCATTCTCAGCAGTGACTGAGACATCGATGCTGGAGAGTGGTGTGGCTGGGCCCTGCATCGACTGGATGGGCAGGAAAGCGGGTCGGTAACGCGGCTAGGGCGGTGAGACCAGGCCTACAGGAGAGGAGCCGGATGGTGCCCCTGGGAGCGGTGAGGAGATACCCATGAAAATCAGGCGCGGAGGAGGAGGCCACGCGAACGCGTCTGGGAGGCAGGAGGAGAGTCCGGTGTGAGTCCTCCCTCCCAACGGATTGGAGTGGGGGTCCGGGGCCCGGCAGAAGGGAGTGGTCCTGTGCCCCTTCCCCGGGACACACGGAGGTAGCGGCGGAGGACTGGGGTGACCTGGGGGGGCTCCCTCAAACCCTGAAGAGCGGAGTGCGGCCCTGAGAGTGTTCTAGGAGCGTTGACTGTGCCCGTGGGCCACGGACGGAGGATCTCTGGCGGCGCCATTCCCCCGTCCCTCGGTGCTCTCGCATTTTACTTTTCACCTTCTGCTCCCGGCCTGCGGCAACGGAGAGGAAGATATCGGCCAACAGGGGGCTGCAGCGAGCGGACCGCGCGAGAATAAGAGGCCCCATAGAACTCTGAAATACGGCACGGGCCCTGTTGGAAGCACGGAGTGGCTCGGGTGGGCCGACGGGGTGGAGCCCCTACCTGAGGAGTACAGGACACCCGGGGAAGCTCCACAAAGTCGATCGGGACAGGTGGCAACTACAGTGAGGTGGGCAGCGACTGATTGAAGCGCTAGGGGACCGATACAGACTACGGTAAAGGCACACGCCAGAACAGAAGGCCCAAGGGACGTCGGACTAGGGACAGCCTACAGCAGTAGAGAGCCCGGCCTTTGCTCTCCCAGCACCCATGAACACAAGACGCCGCCGTGGAGAGAAGAGAATGGAACGCCCAACAGCCAGTGAAAAGAAAAAAGAAGACATGCAGCGCCCGGTGCAGCCCTCAGTGCAGGACACCTTGGACAAAATTTTAGGAGCTATCGAGGACACAAAAACCACCATCCAGCGTAACATAAATCAGGTTGCAGTAGAGGTTGGCCTCCTCAGAGCGGACCACCAAAAATGAACAGACAGGGTCAAGGACACGGAGACCACGTTAACAGACATATTCCCGAGACAAAAGGATGTGGAGGCCACTATGTTGCACCTCACAGAAAGAGTAACGCGGTTAGAGCAGAGGGCAGAAGTTGCTGAGGGGAGAAACAGAAGGAACAACGTGCGAGTGGTGGGCCTACCAGAAGAAGCAGAAGGCATGAATATGGTTGAATATCTGGAGGAATGGATACGTAAGACAGTGGCCCCCGGGACGCCTAATGCCGTTATGTGCCCTAGAGAGGGCACACCGGGTTCCAGCGAGGCCCCCAGTCCCGGGGAGGCCACCCAGAGTAGTAATAGCACTCATACTACACTACAGAGACAGGGACATCCTGCTCCAGAGGGCCAGGGAGGCTGGCCCTTATAGGGTGGACAATGGAGAATTGACCCTCTTCCCGGATTTCACCATTGAGGTTCAAATCAGGAGATCCTCTTTCCTGGCGGTGAAGAGGGCACTGAGGGAGGAGGGAATACAGTACTCACTCCTCTTCCCGGCCAGACTGAAGGTGATGACGGAGGGCAAGTCCATGTTTTTTCAAAACCCTGAAGAGGCTTGGGAGTGGTTGGTGGCCCGGGGGGACGGAGGAGACGGATTGGGTGTCAGATGGGGCCCTTCCCTGCCCCTATGGGGGTCGGGGGTGGCGGCGCCAGACCCGCCCCTGTACGGAACCATCACAATCCCAGAAAGACCTAGGCAAGAAGGAGGCCTTGAGGGCTGCGGCAACGATGGGCAAGGAGCCCTCCTCAAAGGGAAGCGAAGACATTGAGTCGGATGACACTGCGGCATCATCCGTCGAGGACCCTAACGACTCAGAGGGCCTCCCAAAAGTGACCCCGCAGACGGCAGATGAACTGGGGTGAACAAGGTGTCGGCGAGCTTCAGGGTGGGGCGCACAACATGGGAGTATGGCCCCAACGGACATAGAACCACCCCGACCAGTTTCTAGTCCAGTCAGGTGGAATGGCGAGAACTAAGAGTAATAGTTGGTGCATGTTATTTGATTGCTTGGTTTTCATGGGCAGCCTACAGTTAGGGAGGCGCCCTGGAGTAGGGGAGTTGGGGTTCTTTAAGTTTAAAGTTAGATGGTGCCAGTGGAAATTAGGTTACACACATGAGGGTGGTTGGAATACGCAAGGCAGAGGCGAGGGCAGAAAGAGAAGGTGGGATCTGCATTTGCTACACGACATACCTAGATGGCTGACTATAATCTTTTAACATGGAACGTACGGGATATGGGTTCGCCTGCAAAAAGACATAGGCCCTCATTCTGACCCTGGCGGTCTTTGACCGCCAGGGCGGAGGACCGCGGGAGCACCGCCGACAGGCCGGCGGTGCTCCAATGGGGATTCCGACCGCGGCGGTAAAGCCGCGGTCGGACCGGCACCACTGGCGGGCTCCCGCCAGTGTACCGCTGCCCCATTGAATCCTCCACGGCGGCGCAGCTTGCTGCACCGCCGCGGGGATTCCGACCCCCCCTACCGCCATCCAGATCCCGGCGGTCCGACCGCTGGGATCTGGATGGCGGTAGGGGGGGTCGCGGGGCCCCTGGGGGCCCCTGCAGTGCCCATGCCACTGGCATGGGCATTGCAGGGGCCCCCGTAAGAGGGCCCCTACATGTATTTCACTGTCTGCTGCGCAGACAGTGAAATACGCGACGGGTGCAACTGCACCCATCGCACAGCTTCCACTCCGCCGGCTCGATTCCGAGCCGGCTTCATCGTGGAAGCCTCTTTCCCGCTGGGCTGGCGGGCGGTCTGAAGGCGACCGCCCGCCAGCCCAGCGGGAAAGTCAGAATTACCGCCGCGGTCTTTCGACCGCGGAACGGTAATCTGACGGCGGGACTTTGGCGGGCGGCCTCCGCCGCCCGCCAAGGTCAGAATGAGGGCCATAGACTACTATCTCACCTAAAGAGGAGGGGCATACATGTAGCAATGCTCCAAGAAACACACTTGACTGCGAACGAGGTTGATAAGCTTAGACGCAGATGGCGGGGCAGGTATTCGCCACTAGGTACTGGGCATATGCAAGGGGTGCACTAATATGGATCTGTGCGGGCGTGCCCTTTGAAGCGATATCCATAGACATAGACCAAGAAGGTAGATTCGTAGTGGTGGAGGGGAGGCTCCACGGGGCTCCCAATAATCCTAGGAAGCGTATATGCCCCCAACCAAGATCAGGCCCCGTTCCTGCAACCCCTTTCGAGTCATATTACCCTACAGCAACATGGGGAACTACTACTAGGAGGAAATTTTAACAGTGTTTTGGACGTAAACCTGGACCGTTCCTCACCCCCACTACAAGGAGCACTGACGCATAAAACTGCCAAGAAGGTAAGAGAGTGAGTGGAGGACTGGGGAATGGTAGACATATGGCGCGAACAACACCCTCACGAGAAGAACTACTCATTCTACTCTGCCCTGCATCAAATATACACTAGAATTGATAGGGTGGTGTGCACGCCCGGGATGGCGAGAAGTATAACTCACTCGGAATACCTAGGGCGCACCATTTCGGATCATAATCCGCTATTAGTAAAATGGAGGGCGACCGTGGACAGACCCCCCACATCGCTCTGGAGAATGTCCCCGACAGCGTTGGAAGACCAGGTATTTAGAGAGGCACTCCGATCTCACCTAACTGACCAAATTAACATAAATAAGGGGTCGACCTCCTCCAGAGGTGTGGAATGGGAGGCACTGAAGGTAGCGACAAGGGGCTTTAGCATAAGCCAGATGATTGGCATAAAGCGTATTTTAGAACAAGAACTAATTAAGATAGAGAAGACTATACACAAAAGGGAAAAAAAGGAGCCAAGAAGCGCGCAAGAGCAGGAGGAATACGAGCAGGCGACGAAGTCCCACTCACAGGTGGAAGAACAACTCCGCTGCCATTGCTTTCGGAGACACCTAGCCTCAGTACTATTGGAAGAAGGGAGATCGGGAAAGATGCTAGCCTGGCTGGTAAGGCCGGGTGGTGAGGGAGCGCCCATAGTAAGCGTACGGGACATGAAAGGAGACCATAGCGTTAGCCCCGGCCCTATAAATTACGCTTTTAAAGAGTACTACACTTTTCTATATAGGGAACCAGGAGAACTTGATAAGGATGGGCTGAGGGAGTTCCTGTGGCCACTTCCTCTGCCGACACTGACCAGTGAAGACTGTGAAGTGCTGGGGGCCCGGTGACCACGGAGGAGGTGCTGGAGGCAATTTCTCAGCTGGCCCCAGGGAAGACACCGGGAACTGATGGGTTACCAATGGACTTCTATAGGAAATACTGTCACATGTAGTGGACTTCTATGCAGACGCATTACACCACGGCCTACTCCCAGACACACTCAGGGAGGCGGTGGTGATACCTTTACCTAAGACCAAAACGGATGAAGCGTCGGTCACTAAATTTAGGCCACCCTCAATGTTAAATAGCAACTTTAAAATCCTTAGTAAAATATTGGCTAACCGATTGCTTCCGTACATACCCACCCTAGTACATGAAGACCAAAATGGGTTTGTACCGAACCGTAGTACGTCACTTAATCTTAGGCGTCTCTTTGCTATCCTACAAATGCCAGAAGCAGTGAAGCCCTCTAAAGGAGCGCTGCTAGCAATAGATTTCAAGAAAGCCTTTGACTCGATTCGCTGGGACTACCTGAGGACAGTAATGTTAAGAATGGGCATGGAAGCCAAGTGGGTAGAATGGGTGGACCTACTCTATACAGCTTCAGAGGCAAGACTGAGGACGGGAAAAACCATCTCAAGCCCCTATCCCATATATAGGGGAACAAGGCAGGGATCCCCCTGTCGCCGCTACTATTCGCCCTAGCCATCGAGCCCCTGGCTGCGCATATAAGGATGGAGGGCATGGGCAGAGGAGTGAAATGGGGAGGGATCGAACATAACATCTCACTATATGCGGACGATATCCTAATATACCTCAGGGATGGGATGGGTTGCCTTGGGCACTACAGGCACTGGATTGTTTCGGAGAATTCTCGGGCCTACGCCTCAACAGAGGCAAAACATATGTTTTCCCGATAACAAAAGGTAGTGCTCAACCCTCTACATTCCCGGAGGCTGTGGTGTGGGCTCCTAACACATTTATGTACCTGGGGATCCAGGTGTTCCACGACCCACAGGACCTGCGCGATGAAAACCTAGGCAAAGGGCTTGGCTCCATCAGAGCATCGGTGGGATTCTGGAGATCACTGAAGTTATCCAAAATGGCTAGGATATCTCTTTCAAAAATGATTATGTTACCTCACCTCCTTTAATATTTCGCTAACCTACCAGTGCGGATCCCGGCGTCGTGGTTCAAATAGTTGAACACGTTACTAAGGGATCTGGTATGGGATGGGGACCGGCGCCGTACAGCCCTATCGATCCTATGTAGATCAACAAGCGAAGGGGGGCTGGGAGTCCCGAACTTCGAAGTATAGTACCTAGCATGCCAACTACAATGGGCCGCCAGATAGTTCGCGGGTGGGGGCTACTTGGACAGAAGCACAGTAGGGAGAGAGCTGTGAGGCGAGGAGATAATGGCAGCCATGATGAGCCGGAAGATTAAGCCACAAGAAATTAGCGCGCTGGAAGAAGTGCATACAGCGAGTGGGAGAGGGGAAGGCCTACTCCCCTGCACTGCCGCTGGGTACACTGAGAGTAGAAATGACAACAGAGAATTGGGTGGACTCTGACTTGGGGGCATGGACGAAGGCCGGAATAGTGATGTTAGGAGACCTATTTAACAGAGGGTTGATGAGCACCTTTGCCGATCTAACAAAAAGCAAAGGGGTCCCCAGAGGGCAGTTTCTCATGCATCAGAGAATCACAGATATTGTACGGGAGCACTGGGTAATGATAAACGCGGAACCCACCACACACCGGGTGTTACATCTACTACTGACGGCAGGGGCGGACACCCACCTAATCACCAAAATATACAAAACGCTAACCGAGGACACATTAGATCAGCTAAGACCACTAAGGGATATATGGGAAGGGTCCATAGCACGAGAGCTATCAGACATGGAGTGGAGGAGGTTATTGGCGTACCCCAAGACAGTGTCAAGGAACACACGCCTGAGATATATTCAATACATTTACACACACAGGACATATCTTACCCCACAATGCCTAATACGTATATACGGAGGTACCCCTATGGGAGGCCCCAAATGCAGAGCTATGGATGCCAGCCTTGACCACATGGTCTGGCAATGCCCAGAGATCCAAGCGGGGTGGGAAACGGTAGTGAAGGACCTGGAGAACCTACTGGGAATGACCATACCGCAGACGCCGGCAGTGTGCCTGGTGGGCTTGAAGTCGGGGCTAAAAATAGGGAAGGTACAGGAGCGCTACATTGACATTACACTAGTACTATACAGGAGACTCATCGCCATGGGCTGGAAATCACCCAGGAGCCCGAACATGGCGGACTGGAGGCGAGGTGTATTGAAGTGGGCAGGAGCTGAACTACAGGTCCTAAAGAGTCAGGAGGCTAGAGGCCTGCGCAAGACGCCAATAGCCCCAGAATGGGAGGAGGTCTTGACATCTAAATAGCGGGGATAGCAGAGGGCCAAATCCACAACAGTTATCAATAGAACGGAAGGCGCACAAGGGGGGCAGGCAGTTACTGAAATATGGAAAAGGCGCAATAAGGGATGGTCACAGAGGGAAAAGAAGGTGAGCAACAAAGGGATAAATAAGCGACCCATCACACATGGAAGGACCACCGGGTATTGGACTAGATCTAACCAACCCAGAGGCAGTGTCCCACCGTAACCCAACACACAATTAGTTCACAGAGAACCATGGCACCATCACGTTTGTAGTTAATTGTTTGTTATTTTTCTTTTTTGTTTTATTGTTTGTATATGAACTGATGTTTATTTGAACGTTACAGTAGGTTGATAATGATATATGAGCAATAAGGAGGGCCCAAGTATCGTCACTGGTCAGGAGACCACCGCCAGAGTCACAGCCCAGGAGGGCCCAAGTATCGTCACTGGTCAGGAGACCACCGCCACTGCTGGAGTCATTGCTCAGGAGGGCCCAAGTATCGTCACTGGTCAGGAGACCACCGCCAGAGTCAGTGCCCAGGAAGGAACAAGTATCGTCACTGGTCAGGAGACCACCGCCGGAGGCATTGCCCAGGAGGGCCCAAGTATCGTCACTGGTCAGGAGACCACCGCCAGAGTCACAGCCCAGGAGGGCCCAAGTATCGTCACTGGTCAGGAGACCACCGCCACCGCCGGAGTCATTGCCCAAGGAGGGCCCAAGTATCGTCACTGGTCAGGAGACCACTGCCGGAGTCAGTGCCCAGGAGGGCCCAAGTATCGTCACTGGTCAGGAGACCACCGCCGGAGTCAGTGCCCAGGAGGGCCCAAGTATCGTCACTGGTCCAGAGACCACCGCCAGAGTCACAGCCCAGGAGGGCCAAGTATCGTCACTGGTCAGGAGACCACCGCCACCGCCGGAGTCATTGCCCAGGAGGGCCCAAGTATCGTCACTGGTCAGGAGACCACGGCCGGAGTCATTGCCCAGGAGGGCCCAAGTATCGTCACTGGTCAGGAGACCACCGCCACCGCCGGAGTCATTGCCCAGGAGGGCCCTAGTATTGTCACTGGTCAGGAGACCACCGCCAGAGTCACAGCCCAGGAGGGCCCAAGTATCGTCACTGGTCAGGAGACCACCGCCACCGCCGGAGTCATTGCCCAGGAGGGCCCAAGTATTGTCACTGGTCAGGAGACCACCGCCGGAGTCAGTGCCCAGGAGGGCCCAAGTATCGTCACTGGTCAGGAGACCACCGCCGGACTCAGTGCCCAGGAGGGCCCAAGTATCATCACTGGTCCAGAGACCACCGCCAGAGTCACAGCCCAGGAGGGCCCAAGTATCGTCACTGGTCAGGAGACCACCGCCACCGCCGGAGTCATTGCCCAGGAGGGCCCAAGTATTGTCACTGGTCAGGAGACCACCCCCGGAGTCAGTGCCCAGGAGGGCCCAAGTATCGTCACTGGTTAGGAGACCACCGCCGGAGTCAGTGCCCAGGAGGGCCCAAATATCGTCACTGGTCAGGAGACCACCGCCAGAGTCACAGCCCAGGAGGGCCCAAGTATCGTCACTGGTCAGGAGGCCACCGCCGGAGTCATTGCCCAGGAGGGCCCAAGTATCGTCACTGGTCAGGAGACCACCGCCGGAGTCAGTGTCCAGGAGGGCCCAAGTATCGTCACTGGTCCAGAGACCACCGCCAGAGTCACAGCCCAGGAGGGCCCAAGTATTTTCACTGGTCAGGAGACCACCGCTACCGCCGGAGTCAGTACCCTGGAGGGCCCCGGCTGCCACAGCCCTGCTGGGCAATGATGAAACGTCATGCCACACACCAATGTCCAGTGTGGAAGACGTCATGCCACACACCAATGTCAAGTGTAGAGAACGTCATGCCACACACCAATGTCCTTATCAAAACCGCCATGGCAAAGCACCGCTGAACAGTCCTGAACCGCCATGGCAAAGCACTGCTGAACAGTCGTGAACCGCCATGTCAAAGCACCGCTGAACAGGGCAAAGATTGCCATGGCAAAGCACTGCTGAACAGGGCAAAGACCGCCATGTCAAAGCACCGCTGAACAGGGCAAAGACCGCCATGGCAAAGCACTGCTGAACAGTCCTGAACCGCCATGGCAAAGCACAGCTGAACAGGGCAACGACCGCCATGGCAAAGCACCGCTAAACAGTCCTGAACCTCCATGGCAAAGCACTACTGAACTGACCTGAACCGCCATGTCAAAGCACCGCTGAACAGGGCAAAGACCGCCATGGCAAAGCACCGCTGAACAGTCCTGAACCACCATGGCAAAGCACCACTGAACGTGGCAAAGACCGCCATGCAAAGCACCGCTGAACAGGGCAAAGACCGCCATGGCAAAGCACCGCTGAACAGGGCAATTCACCGGGTAGGAATGAATGGACCGCCACATCAGGCATCCTTATCCCATGTGCAGCTGGGACAGTGACAGGACACGACCTTTCACGGGGAGACTCATCCAGTCTGGGCACCAGTCCCCCCCAGTACCAGTAGAGACCTGCATCAACTTGAGAGACTGTGGCTTTGCACTCCCCAGGATGGCACAGTGGGCAAACCACCCACTGTATAGACTTGAGAGACTGTGGCTTTGCACTCCCCAGGATGGCACAGTGGGCAAACCACCCACTGTATAGACTTGAGAGACTGTGGCTTTGCACTCCCCAGGATAAAGCAGTGGGCAAACCACCTACTGTATAGACTTGAGAGACTGTGGCTTTGCACTCCCCAGGATAAAGCAGTGGGCAAACCACCCACTGTATAGACTTGAGAGACTGTGGCTTTGCACTCTCCAGGATGACATAAATGAGCATGGAGCCCCGTCGTGGATCTGGCTTTTCAGTCATCCGGCTGAGGTGCCCCCCCTTCCCTTCCCCCTGAGGTGCCTGTAGTATTTCTATCTGATGCCCCGGCAGTGTTCTCTCCGATTGTGGTCAGGTATCGTTTGTGGGCCTCACCCATGCATTTTTGGACTGATGGTGCACGGACATTGTTGTGTACATATCTGCACTACTTCTCGTATTGTATATAATTATGACTCATTTTCAAATATATATCTGTATATTTTTGTATGACATGTATATTGGCACTTTACATTGTTTGACCGATTTTCGCTTTGTGTATTCATTCTTCCGGGGGGATTGTGGGTTGTTACTGTTATTTTTTGTGAATGCATTGGTGTGTATGTTGTAATATGCGAGGGTGGGGGTGTTTGGTGTGTGTGTCCCTAACTTTTGCCTCCCCCTCCCCCATGTCGTAGGTGCAGTACTCACCGTTGTCTGCGGCACCTACGTAGCTGTTGGTCGTAGAGGAGCAGAAACACAAGGGCAGGGAGTATTTGTAGTTCCGGCTCCATGGATTCCTCGTTCCTCGTGGGATATGTTCAGGTGAGCGTTTTCCCATAGCAAAAGCTGTTTCTGCCGTGTTTTTATCCACAGTGAATCCACCCCGGAAAAGGTGGCGGATTGGCGGGTTGTAATACTGTGGGCGGTACATTGTCTTCCGCCTGTCTGTTGGCGGTGACCACCGTGCTGCTTGTCTGTACCGCCGTGGCGTGCGAAGTGTTAAAGTGGCTGTCTTTGTTGGCGGTTTCCGCCAGGGTCATAATTCCCTTTTTTTGTCCTCCGGCCTGTTTGCGGTATTTCCGCTGCTTTAACACCGTCCGCCAGGTTTGTAATGACCCCCATAGTCCCTTTTAAATACAAATTTTCCTAGACACTTTGGTGAGCTAGAGGGATGAATATTTAATGTGTCCAATATTGTGCCCTCTCTTTAAGCTGTAGAATCTGGGATCGTCAGCACATTTTCATCTATATTTGCCATTATACCTTCAGCCATACACTCTACATTTTCAGGCATTTTGGGGGGATTCCCAATTACTTTGGCCTTAATTGGTGACATTTTGCTGTTGCTATTTTTCATTTTTTTTGGCTGCCCCAACTCAACATGGAGGACTGATAGTGCTTCCACAAACGCAACTGTATCATGAACATATGATAGCATTTTGAAGCATCACTCCTTGAGGAACTGGAGTGCAACCGGTTACTGGACTGTGTGCAGCCCGTGTTTCGTTGCATTTGGTGCCTGTTTGAATGTGTACTACAACAATGTCTTTCTACGCTGCGCTTACTTTCACTGGATGCTGATCTATTGATGTTCTCGATGAGGGCTCATTATTAGACATGCACGTTGAGGGTGTGTCTGCTACGGGAAGCCTCCTATGAGCTGCCCTTTGTGGATCAAGTGCACTGGGCACTTTGACACCTGGTACTACACAGAATTCTGCCACCTCGGCTGTAGCTGAGGTCTTGAAACATGAGTGCTCTTTGGTTTTCCTTGGCACCAATTTGGTTACATTAACATCTGCTGAAGTGCGATCTTTCCTTGATTCTATTGTCCTGGCTATAATTGGCACTTTTCAAAATGAGAATGACTTTTAAATATGATATTCGGTTTTTAACTACAAAATCGTTCTGTTTTACATTTACTGTTTTAATTTGTCCTACTTTAGAATGCTTTGCTTGTCAACTTGGACATTTATATATTTGTTTCATTTTTTATGTGGTACTGATTGGGTTTTCCTCTACATTTTGATCTGATAAGGGGAGGGTTTTGTGATGTTATTTTAGTGAGCTTTTTATGGGCACATTATTTTAGCTATAGGCCTGCAACTTGTGCCCTTTAGCCTAATAACAATTTATTTTATTCATTTTAATTTCTGAGCAGAAGCTTCATTCTGCAGTGATGTTTTATTTCTTTTATCGCATACTCTAGGAATTGTTTTCATTCTTATTAGTAGGACGGTCTTGTTTCGTACCCTGCTCAAGGCTGTATACAATATTGTTTTCAGTACAAAGTAGGAATACCACAATCTTTTCCACTTCATAGAAAACAAACATGTTCTTACATTAGGACAGTTTTCTCAGCACACAAGCTATTTTATTACAAAACATCCCTATGTCCACAACACGTTAAAGGGAGAGTTCCAGCTAGAAAACTGTCACTGCATGCTGTGGCTTCACTGCAGCTGTCTGCTGAGACTTAACGTCTTTTCCACCTAATTGGGAGAGGACTCTCAGCAGACCAACAGCCCTCTTTGCTAGTAACATATCCAGGTATGGGGGATAGTGTCTTCTTAGGGACACTGAAGGGCAGATTAGGGCTAACATCGCTGTGTCCTAGTAGTACCTTAGTAGTGTATGTAGTAATTCCAGCCCATAGCATTCTGACACTGTGGTGGGATTTTGCTTATGTTTCAATTTCCTCATCACTGCATTACTATTATTATGTTTTATCCTAATCCTTGCAGCACATGCCATTTTGTCTAGAACATAGTTGATTCAATAAGATACATTGAACCAATTTCTGCTTCTGCTTCTCTGAATGTGTGAGACAAATGTAACTGAAAGAAAAGGCTGAGATCTGTTACACCACTATTTCCCTGAGAAATCAAAATGTCATGCGCAAGGCTGCCACAAGTCACTGCCACCTTTAGGTGCTGGTGAGGCACTGCTAGCTGGCCAGAAGAGTTAGGCCATCAGTTGTCAGACAGTGTGGAATTAAACTCAGTCCCCGCAACCTGGTGGTGCCACCTCCCGAATTCAGCAGTTTCAGTGTAATGAGTACCAAAATGACACTCCATCCAATCCTCCTTCTGATAGTCGATGTTAGCAATTTCATCTCCAATTGGTAGTGGTATGTACCCTGTCCAAGTAGGGGCCACAATACTAGTCAGGGGAAGTCAGTCAAACACCAAAAATTCACTTGTGCTCATCCTCTGGTAGCTTGGCACAGAGTAGGCAGGCTTAGCTCAAGAAGCAATGTGCCAAGCATGTGTGCAACACTTAAAACGGTAAAACAGTGAAATCATAATGTAAAAAGATACCACACAAGGTTAGAAAAATAGAACTTAATTTAATGAACAAAAAAGACCAAAACAACAAAAATCCAATAAGTACAAATCTAGATATGAGTTTTTAAAAACTAAAATGGAATATAGTGCTTAAATGCATTAAGAGCCAACCAGGGCTACCTAGTCCCGCTTTACTGGATGTAATCTGAAAAGTCAGGCCAACTGGGATAGATTGCAGGTGAATACAGGGACCAACATTGCCTTGCTGAAAAAGTACCTTATTACACAGTCAACGGGGGCCAATGAATGGAGTAGAGGATGTGCTGGGTCTGTGTTAATCCTGCTGGATATAGGTGATGCATCGCTTCCAATCCTCGCAATTCGAGATGCATCGTCAGTGGTTCCTTAGCAATGTAGGTGATCCATCGGCATCAAGCTGCACATTGTGTTTGTCCTCAGCAGCAGTTGCGATGCATCTGTGTTGATGGCTGATGCGTTGGTTCTGACCGAGACAATCAGTGATGTATAGGCTCTGGCATTTGTAGCACTCAGGACTGGACTGGCAGCACTTGGCAGGGCAAGACTTGTAGCAAAGTCCAGGTACTGTTGAAGAATGGAGTGAAGTCATTGATGACCCCGAAACTTCAGAACAGGAGAAAAGCTAGCAAGACCTTGGTCCAGAGACACCAAACTCAAAATATCCCTATTGTCCTAGTTGGAAATTACACTTATAAAAGGTAATAACGCAATCCCAATGTTAATCTTTCGGAGGGATAGGCCTTGAAGTAGAGAAAAACAAATTTAAGAGTTGTTCACTACCTGGACATGTAAAACTTAAAAGTACATGATCCAACTTTTTAAATACACTGCACCCTGCCCTTGGTGTTGTTGACTTACATGTATTACATAGAAAGGTTTGGGCCTGACAAGAGGATTAACTTTCCAGGTCAACATGGCAGTGTAAAACTGCAGACACAGGCTCTGCAATGTCAGATCTGAATCATGCTTAAAGGGCTTCTGAAGTGGGTGAAACAATCAGTGCCACAGAACCATCAGTGTGTTTATGTGAAACAAGAGAACCCCTACGGATATTGAGGAACCAGAACAAAGCTCCCTCATGTGTAACCTTAAAACATAAGGAAGTACACAGGAATAAAACCAGACCTATAATTTCTGTCCAGTGGCCAATGAATAACTATTTATTCTGCACATAAAATCACCAATAGTGTGGGAACCGCTAAACAAAGAAGACAAACAGTCAATTTTGACTTTGACTATGTTTCAGGCCCATCTGCCCAAAGGAGGGCACCAGAGATTTTTAGTGAATGTGATTCATGTTGTATGGTGAGCTGCTCTTTGGGCAAGGGCTACTTTCCTTTTGGGGTGATTATTTTGTCTATTTATTTCCCCCTTGGGGGCTGCCATATGCTTTTAGGCCCATCTGCAAGGGAAGTGGGGGGACAGAAACCACTAGACACCAGGGATTTTTAGTGAATGAAATTGTTGTTGTATGGGAAGCGGCCCCTTGTGCAAAGGTCGCTCATGTTTTGGGGCTCATTAATTTGCCCAATGTTTATCCCCATTGGGGGCAGATCAGCCATATGTTTTTAGACCCATCTGCCCCAATGGGAAGAGAAGCCACTAGATATCATGGATTTTTACTGAAAGTGATTGTTGTTGTTTGGGGAGTGGCCCCTTGGGCTAGGGTCACTCTCCTTTTGGTGGTTTATGTTTTGGCAGTTTCTGACCCCCTTGGGATTTGGGGGCAGATTGGCCATATTTGTAGGCCCATCTGCTGCCAGAGAAGGTATCTTTGTGTTTGAAATGGAGTTTGACTGGTGGTACTGTTTTTTGGCTGGCTGAGGGGGTACGGAAATGTAGGTGGTGGTGTGTGTGGGCTGGTGCTTGGCGGGTGGTGTGTGTGGACTTGTGTTTGGCTGGTGGAGTGAGTAGACTGGCACTTGCCTGGCGGTGTATGTATATCGGCGCTTGCCTAGCCGTATGTGTGGACTGGCATCTGGCTGATGGTGTGGGTTGACTGGCTTCTAGCTGGTGATGTGTGAGCCGGGCATTTGATGGTCTTAATGTATTTTATCATGGAAACTGTTTTATTTCTTCTCATCATTTACATTTGTAGGTGGAATGTTTTATTTCTCCTTTTATTATTCTAGTGCAAAGCATTTGAGTTACTTTGCTGTGACTGCTGCTCATTGTTTCAGGCACTGGTCGATCTGCGTTTTGAGTAGGTACATGTCTTTGGCAAGAAAAAGTGTTTTTGTACATACATGAGTTTTTTTGTAAAAGGTGTAATAAAAGCAACATATTTAGCTTCTGTTGAATTGTATGTGTAATTCTACTGGGATTTGTGCACAATGTGTATTGTCTTGTGTGTGATTTTCTTTTGTTTTTTCTTTCTAGTGGGATATTATTGGTGCTTGTTGTGTCTGTGCAGAGTAGGTGCAGGTGATCCTGAGTCTGGTTGTCTCTGGCAAATGAGTGATATTATATTTGAGTATAAAGGTTTTTGTGTGCTTTGCATTGATTGACTTTGCCTTACAGGTTAATATATGCCAGTAGTTTTATTTTCTGTTTGATAAAGCCACCATTTTTATTACTTATTTTACACAGTACGGATTATGGCTGGTCTCAGGATTACTGCTCAGCAGGTTGTTGGCGTACTTTTGTAATCTTCCTCTGACCATGATTATAAGACTGGCTCTGCATTTGAGGCAGAAGTAAAAGTGCAAGATTCTGGCATTTAATTTTCTGTCCGAGAGAAATCATCTCATGATGAAGCCACTGTCAGTGCAGAGGAAGTGCCTCTTTCAGAGGAGGACACTGATGTGCAGATAGTACAGCAAGAGGCAACTAGATTTCAGCCTGGGGCTGAAAGGCTTCCCGTTGGAAGTGCTGAACTCTGGGTTGCCCCAAACATGGTGCAGCCAGCATTGCCTGTCTTTACTGGTATTGCAGGGTGTAGAATATTGAAAACTTTTTGCCTATAAATTTCTTTCAGTTGTTTATGGATGATATATTTTTGGATGAGATAGTTGAGCAGACTAATTTGTATGCTGAACAGTATTTGAGGGACACCAGTGCCAGAGCTAAGCCCTGCTCTGGAGCTACCCAGTGGACTCACACAAATGTGGATGAGTTGAAGAATGTCTTGGGTTTAACTTTATTGATATACTTGATAAGGAATCCATCACTTTGTTCATATTGGTCTACCAGTCCCTTGATGGCACCGCTGTATTTGCCAAGATCACCTTGATTGTGACCCTCTTTTTAAGATTCTGCCTGTCCTTGATCACTTTGTTGATCTATTTTGAGAGATCTATGTTCCAGGGAAAGGAATAGCTGTGGATGAGTCTTTGTTCCATCTCAAGGGCTGTTTGGTTTTTAGGCTTCTAAGCAGGAGGGCACACATTCTAAGCAAGAGGGCATGTTATGGAATTAAGATGTATGTGCTGTCTGAGAGTAGTACTTATATGTCTATAATGTCAGGGTGTGCACTGGTAGAGATGTCACTAGTGGGTTGTAAGTCCACTTTCAGAGTTAGTGAGAACATTGTGTAGGACCTTGGTAGAGGACTTTTTAACAAAGGTCATCATTTATAAGTAGATAACTTCTGCACTGGTGTGCAATTGTTGATGGCATTGTTCAAAGTGGACACTGTTGCTTGTGGCACAATCTGTTCTAACCGTAAAGGATACCCAAATTTGTAAAAAACTGAGAGGGGACAGTGCAGTGCCTTGCGTAGCCATAAATGTCTAGCTGTGAAATTTGCAAACAGTAGAGATATCTGCATGCTGACTACCATCCACGATGAAAGTACTTCACCTGTGACTGTTTGGGGTCAGGTTACTGAACTGCACAAACTTGTGTGTATTTTAGACCACAATAAGCACATATGTTGTGTAGACAGTGTAGATCAGAGCTTGAAATCTTACATTGCTGTTCAGAAGGCTTACATTTGGTGTAAGAATTTGGCTATACACTTGTTTAATTTAGCAACCCTCAATGCTTTTGCTGTAATCAAGGATTGTTCTCCAGAGTCAAAGACAGCATTTGTTCATTTTCAGCAGTCTGTGATAGGCAGCCTTCTTGTACTGGAACAGGCAAGTGTTCCTAGAGTTGGAGTGGTGGAGGATGTGTCTAGATTGAAAGATAACTACTTTCCTGATTAAATTTCTCCCACACCCAAACAACAATCCCTGTAGAAGCCATAGAGTCAGTATCCAAAGAAGCATGTGGAAAGAGGGTCATATGTACAGCTCAGAGAGTCCTAATCCCGAGCTTTGTGTGCCAATATGTTTTATATTGTACCACACACAACAGAGTAATTGGAAGCATCCATGAGAGGTTAAAAGTGAACTGACTGGTCTGTAACGTTTTATATTTTTTGTTTAGATTTCATGGTTGGCGTTAGTGTGATGTATTTAGTTAGAGCTGTTGTGTTTGTAGTTATAATTTTCTATCTGCTTCCAATTGATTTGTGACTTATTTTTTGTTAAACAAATGGGATTGGGGCGTGCTTGGACTGGCATTAGGCTGGCAGTGTGCCTGGACTGGCATTTGGCTGGCCGCGTGCATGGACGGGTGCTTGTCTGGGGTGTGTGTGGACTGGTACTTGGCTCACAGAGTGGTTGAGCTGGCATTTGGCTGGTGGTGTGTGAGCAGGGACTCACTGCTAGTTACCACTCACACTGCCAGCCAAACACCAGTATACACTTCATTTTCTGTCATGGGCACCAGGTTTACCCACACAAGTGAGGTACCATTTTTATTGTGAGACTTGGGGGAATGCTGGGAGGAAGGACGTTTGTGGTTCCCCTCAGATTCTAAAATGTTCCATCACAGAAATTTGAGGAAAGTGTGTTTTCTTTAGTCAAAGTTTGAGATTTGTAACAGATTCTGGGTAACAAAACGTGATGGCAGCCATGCAAGTCAGACCATCGTGGATACCTGTAGGTGTCTATTTTTTCAAGAATGTGCAGGTTGGCTAGGTTTCCTTAGGTGGCAGCTGATCTATTGTCCAAACTGTAGAGCTACCACATTTGAAAAACAGGTCATTTTTGAGTGGAAAGCTGTGCTGCATCCATGTTGTGTTTTGGGCTGTTTCCTGTCACGGGCAGTAGGTCTACCCACTCAAGTGAGTTACTATTTGTACTGGGAGACATGGGGGAAGGCCTTCACATTCTAGAACTTTGCATTATAGAAATGTGAGGGAAATGTGTTTTTTAGTCAAAGTTTGAGGTTTGCAATGGATTTTAGGTAACAAACTGCAATGCGAGCCAAGCAAGTCAGCCCACCTTTGATGCCCCTAAGTGTCTCGGTTTCAAAAATGTACAAGTTATCTAGGTGTCCCTGTGTGCCAGCTGAGCTAGGGCCCAAAATCCAGAGCTACCCACATTGGAAAAAGAGGTCAGTTTTGGGTGAAAAACTGTGATGCGTCCAGGTTGTGTTTTCAGCCGTTTCCTGTAGCAGACATTAGGTCTCTCCACAAAAGTGAGGTGATTTTTCTTAGGAGACTTGGGGGAGTGCCCATGAGAGGTTAAAAGTGAACTGACTGGTCTGTAACGTTTTATATTTTTTGTTTAGATTTCATGGTTGGCGTTAGTGTGATGTATTTAGTTAGAGCTGTTGTGTTTGTAGTTATAATTTTCTATCTGCTTCCAATTGATTTGTGACTTAATTTTTGTTAAACAAATGGGATTGGGGCGTGCTTGGACTGGCATTAGGCTGGCAGTGTGCCTGGACTGGCATTTGGCTGGCCGCGTGCATGGACGGGTGCTTGTCTGGGGTGTGTGTGGACTGGTACTTGGCTCACAGAGTGGTTGAGCTGGCATTTGGCTGGTGGTGTGTGAGCAGGGACTCACTGCTAGTTACCACTCACACTGCCAGCCAAACACCAGTATACACTTCATTTTCTGTCATGGGCACCAGGTTTACCCACACAAGTGAGGTACCATTTTTATTGTGAGACTTGGGGGAATGCTGGGAGGAAGGACATTTGTGGTTCCCCTCAGATTCTAAAATGTTCCATCACAGAAATTTGAGGAAAGTGTGTTTTCTTTAGTCAAAGTTTGAGATTTGTAACAGATTCTGGGTAACAAAACGTGATGGCAGCCATGCAAGTCAGACCATCGTGGATACCTGTAGGTGTCTATTTTTTCAAGAATGTGCAGGTTGGCTAGGTTTCCTTAGGTGGCAGCTGATCTATTGTCCAAACTGTAGAGCTACCACATTTGAAAAACAGGTCATTTTTGAGTGGAAAGCTGTGCTGCATCCATGTTGTGTTTTGGGCTGTTTCCTGTCACGGGCAGTAGGTCTACCCACTCAAGTGAGTTACTATTTGTACTGGGAGACATGGGGGAAGGCCTTCACATTCTAGAACTTTGCATTATAGAAATGTGAGGGAAATGTGTTTTTTAGTCAAAGTTTGAGGTTTGCAATGGATTTTAGGTAACAAACTGCAATGCGAGCCAAGCAAGTCAGCCCACCTTTGATGCCCCTAAGTGTCTCGGTTTCAAAAATGTACAAGTTATCTAGGTGTCCCTGTGTGCCAGCTGAGCTAGGGCCCAAAATCCAGAGCTACCCACATTGGAAAAAGAGGTCAGTTTTGGGTGAAAAACTGTGATGCGTCCAGGTTGTGTTTTCAGCCGTTTCCTGTAGCAGACATTAGGTCTCTCCACAAAAGTGAGGTGATTTTTCTTAGGAGACTTGGGGGAGTGCCCATGAGAGGTTAAAAGTGAACTGACTGGTCTGTAACGTTTTATATTTTTTGTTTAGATTTCATGGTTGGCGTTAGTGTGATGTATTTAGTTAGAGCTGTTGTGTTTGTAGTTATAATTTTCTATCTGCTTCCAATTGATTTGTGACTTATTTTTTGTTAAACAAATGGGATTGGGGCGTGCTTGGACTGGCATTAGGCTGGCAGTGTGCCTGGACTGGCATTTGGCTGGCCGCGTGCATGGACGGGTGCTTGTCTGGGGTGTGTGTGGACTGGTACTTGGCTCACAGAGTGGTTGAGCTGGCATTTGGCTGGTGGTGTGTGAGCAGGGACTCACTGCTAGTTACCACTCACACTGCCAGCCAAACACCAGTATACACTTCATTTTCTGTCATGGGCACCAGGTTTACCCACACAAGTGAGGTACCATTTTTATTGTGAGACTTGGGGGAATGCTGGGAGGAAGGACGTTTGTGGTTCCCCTCAGATTCTAAAATGTTCCATCACAGAAATTTGAGGAAAGTGTGTTTTCTTTAGTCAAAGTTTGAGATTTGTAACAGATTCTGGGTAACAAAACGTGATGGCAGCCATGCAAGTCAGACCATCGTGGATACCTGTAGGTGTCTATTTTTTCAAGAATGTGCAGGTTGGCTAGGTTTCCTTAGGTGGCAGCTGATCTATTGTCCAAACTGTAGAGCTACCACATTTGAAAAACAGGTCATTTTTGAGTGGAAAGCTGTGCTGCATCCATGTTGTGTTTTGGGCTGTTTCCTGTCACGGGCAGTAGGTCTACCCACTCAAGTGAGTTACTATTTGTACTGGGAGACATGGGGGAAGGCCTTCACATTCTAGAACTTTGCATTATAGAAATGTGAGGAAAATTTGTTTTTTAGTCAAAGTTTGAGGTTTGCAATGGATTTTAGGTAACAAACTGCAATGCGAGCCAAGCAAGTCAGCCCACCTTTGATGCCCCTAAGTGTCTCGGTTTCAAAAATGTACAAGTTATCTAGGTGTCCCTGTGTGCCAGCTGAGCTAGGGCCCAAAATCCAGAGCTACCCACATTGGAAAAAGAGGTCAGTTTTGGGTGAAAAACTGTGATGCGTCCAGGTTGTGTTTTCAGCCGTTTCCTGTAGCAGACATTAGGTCTCTCCACAAAAGTGAGGTGATTTTTCTTAGGAGACTTGGGGGAGTGCCAGGTGGAAGGATATTTGTGGGTCCCCATGGATTCTGGAACTTTCCATTACAGAAATGTGAGGAAAACATGCTTTTTTATTCAAAGTTTGAGGTTTCCAAGGGAATTTGGGTAACGAAACGTTGTGAGGGCCACACAAGTCAGCCCACCCTGGATAACCCTAGGTGTATAGTTTTCAAAACTTTTACTGGTTGGCTAGGTTTACCTAGGTGACAGCTGAGCTAAGGTCCAAAATCTAGACCTATTCACATTGGAAAAATAGGGTCTGTTTGGGTGAAAAATGCACTGCATCCATGAAGAATTTTGGGCTGTTTCCTGTCACAGCCACTAAGTCTACCCACACAAGAGAGGTGTCATTTTTATTGGGCAACATTTGGGAGCATGGAATAGCAGACCATTTGTTTTTACCAATTGGATTTTGCTGCATTTGTACCTTTCAAATGTAAACTCAGTACTCAATGAAAACCCACTGTACAGTGCAGGTCAGTTGTTTGCTCTGGGTACCTTGGGTTCTTTGAGAACCTACAAATCCTCAACAAGAGGGGCATAGTGGATATTGCTTTTGTTAATCTGTCATTGTGACAAATAGTTACAGATGAAATTATTGTCACTAACGCATATTTCTTTCCTACTCATTTTCAATGTTTATTTCCACAGTTATGGTCCTTGGGAAAACCTTAAATGCTCTATACATATGACCCCTTTCTAAATTCAGAGTGAATATTGTCTAATTTTCATAAATGTATGACTTTTCTGAATCATTCATGGGTTTCCCACAGTTTTTTCTCAAAAACGAGAAGTAGGTTACAAACTCAAAAAATAGGGAAAATAAACTACCTCTTAGAAAAATCCTAAAACTGTGGTACAAAATTAAGATTTTTGATTCAGCTCTGCATGTTTCTGAAAGCTGAGAAGATGGTGACTTTAGCACTGTACACCATTCATTAAACGTAATTTTAGGAGAAAAACACTTTTTCCTGGAGCACGTTTTCCCTATTTTTTTAAAAAGTCAACATTTTGCTATATTTTTCCTATTTTCTCATTCCCTTCCAGGGGCATCCACAAATTCCAGTTATTTTTGGAATTCCCAGGATGTAGGGAAAAAGGGATGCATACTTGGTGTGGATACCTTATCTAGAAATAAAGTTATGGACCCTAGGCGTGAACTACCTCAAATAGCCAAAAAAAGGCTTAGGACTGGGGGCTGGAGGGCAGCCTAGCAGCATAGGGGTCAATGCATTTCAGATCTTTGAGCTCCTTTAGGACAATATATCCTATCATGTTGTTTTAATCACCTTTTCAGTAAAATACATCAAATATCTTGCCATCAATTTAAATGAATTAACGCACATATTGAAGCCCATTGTCTATTACCAATTATGCATGTACTTGGTTGTATTGTCAACATAATACTTTCAGTTCATGTTTGTTTACACTTAACTGAAACTAAAACAGATCAATGTGACTATTAGATGCACTACTTTTCATAGGTATTCCAAGCATTTCACTACTAAATCATGTCCACTTACTACATTACATTTTTTTCTGTGTTACATCTAGGTTTACCTCTAGGTTTACCTCTAGGTTTACATCTAGGTCATTTCTCTCTGACATGCCACTGAGGCCTGCCTAAAGCCCAATTGTTTTCAAGCATCTACATTCATTGTCTCATCCACCTACTGTGACTCAATGCCAATCATACCAAGTGATGTCTTTTCATGTCGTCCACCTTTAGTCCATTATTATGTTCTCGATCATTCTTCTGAAGCTCAGTGTTCGTAAAATTATATTTTTCTTATTGGATGGTTTCTCCTTAGAAAAATAAAACGTAATATTGTCACTTCCTAATTTTATATGGCATAGTGGGCTTATATGTTTCCTTCAATGCACTTACCTAAAATTTGTGTTTCCAAAATGAGTAATTGTAAGAAATTGATTTATTAGTTGTGAGGTGTGAAAGCCTCACTTAGGCAGCAATTGCATTTTTTTCAGAATTAACCACAGAAGAACTTAAATTAACCTGTGATCAACCCTCTTGTAACTTTGCACAAAAGCAGTCAGGCTTAACTTAGAGCTCTACTTAAAGAATTTATCCGGCACACAAACAGTAATAACGTGAAAATCACAACATAAGAAACATCCCAAACCAATTTAGAAACTGGATGTATACAATTTTGAACATTAAGGTAACAATAGTGTCCAAAAACACAAAGTGCCAATCACAGTCATCTGGTCACGCTAGACCGGGGAAAGTCGCAAGTTGAGGCTGACTACAATGAAGTGTGGGTCCAATACAATGACCATGTTGATTCCACTGAAAAATAACATTCTAAATCTGGCACAAAGAGTTCCATTTGTGCTGGAGCATTGCAGAGGATCGTCACTGTAGTGCAAAAAGCTGGTTGGAGATTGTAATTGTAGTTTTGCATTGACAGACACAGCAGGCTCTTGTAACTGTAGCGTGAGGTGCACGTCTCACATAGCCTGTCACAGCTGTCTGTCATTGTCAGTACCAGAAGCAGGCTTCACCTGAGATTCACACTGGCAGTCATCATGGGCAGCAGAGTTTTGGCATGCATGAACCGGTTCACAGTTGTGAGAAGCCCAAACTTCAGGGTTATTACTTTTTATTCAGAGACATACACCTTGATAGGAGCCAAGGGTCCAAGACCTGGGGGTACCTCTTTGGGATCAGGATCTCACTCCACTAAAGGTCATCTGCAGAGATCAGGCAGGTCCTGTAGCATATACAGGCAGGTCCAATTGCAGCAGTTCAGCTGAGCAGTTGCAGATAGGCCCCTAAAGTATGTTTTGTCCCCGTAGCTCACACAGATCAGCCAGTCCACCCTTAAAAATGATTCTGGGTAGGCTGGGATGAAGGTAAGCAGGTCCAGGCTTCTTTCTGAAATAGAAATGCAGTCCTTCAAGCAGCATTGCAGTCCTATGGCAGTAGGGCAATCCTTCTTCTGTAGCTTCCATAGGTCCAGGTGTATTGTGATGAGTGGCTCTGGTGAGTCAATATTTATACCTGGTGCCAACCGTTGTATGGATTTGACTCCCTTTCCTAAGCGCGCATCTGGTTCTCGAAACTTCTTCTCCTGTCTCCAACTATCTAGGGGTAACAAAAAGCAGGGCAGGCCTGGTGTCAGGTTCCTTAGTGTGTGCAGGAGGTGAAGCCTTTTGAAGTTTAAGTAGTACTGGGTATAGCCCCTTCCTAGTCTTTCCACCAGGATGGCCCAGCCTGTCCACACAGAAACCCCCTTTGTGTTGCTGTCAGAAGGCAATAAACAAAGCTCAAAAGTAGAGACATTGACAGTCATGTGACCCAGGACACTGGGGGGAAGGTACAGATTGCTGGGGCAAGAAAATGGCAACTTTCTAGAAGTAGTATTTTCAGAGATGTAACCTCAAATCTGTAGTTAGCAATCAAAGAGGATTTTAAATTAAATTAATTTGAGTTGAAACAGCATATTTCTACCTGCTCCCAATCCAAAGTTAGCAGTAGTGGAGTTTTTCTCTGCCAGGACATGTAAAATCTAAGTACACATATCCTACTTTTTAAATACAATGCACCTTGCCCTATGAACCTTTATGGCCTACCTTAGGGGTAACATGTGTGTTTGTCACAATTCCTTTCAGACGGCTACAGGGCATGCAAGGGTTACTGGGTTGAGCCTTGGGGGTTGAGGCCTTTTAGCCCAGATGTCCTGGGACCCAATCTACTATGGAACCTGAGGAATTGGGCCAAGTACCCCTTCTGTACTTTATTCTCAGTGGTAGCTATGGTTGAGCAGTTGTTCGAAATTGGGTCTCTATTTGGCAGAGGTATGCATCCTAACCAAATAGGGACTAAGGGCCAGATGTAGAAACAATAGGTTTTGCAACTCGGAAATTGCGACTCCGAGCGACTCGCAATTTTCAAGTCGCAAAACCTAATGCAGAAAGGTGTCTCAGACACCTTCTGCGAGTCGCTATGGGGTCGCAAAGACCCACCTCATTAATATTAATGAGGTGGGTCGCAAATTGCGGCCCCATAGCGACTATGGGCACTCACGGGTATGGAGGCCTGCTGTAGTCAGCAGACCTCCATGTCCGTGACTGGTTTTAAATAAAGCAGTTTATTTTTTTCAAAGTGTAGCCCGTTTTCCTTAAAGGAAAACGAGCTGCACTTAGAAAAAAAAACCGAAACCTTTTGTTTCAGATTTTTTCAGGGCAGGTAGTGGTCCTTTGGACCACTACCTGCCCTGAAAAAATAATTTGGGGTCCAGTCACAAAGGGGGAGGGGTCCCATGGGGACCCCTTCCCGTTTGCGAGTGGGTTACCATCCACTTCAAGTGGATGGTAACTGCGACTCCATTTGCGACCGCGTACGCGGTCGCAAATGGAGTTGCATACCACTGCGACTCGCAAATAGGAAGGGAACACCCCTTCCTATTTGCGACTCTGAAATGCATTTTGCGAGTCTGTTCCGACTCGCAAAATGCATTTCTGCATAGCAAACACACGTTTGCGACTCGCAAACGGCGATTTTCGCCGTTTGCGACTCGCAAACTGTTTGCTACATCTGGCCCTAAAGTCGTTGTCACAGTAAGTCAGATAAAGACTTTCAGTTAACCTATGCTCACTCTCTGGTAGCTTGGCACAGAGCAGCCAGGCTTAACTTAACTTAAAAGGCAAGGTGTAAAGTAATTGTGCAACACACACACATGGTAACACAATGCAAACAATGCAAACACCACAAAAAGACTCAACACAGGTTTAGGAAACTAGAGAACATTTATCTGAGTAAAACAAGAATAGTTTTTAAAGACTAAACTAAAAATAGTGCTTAGAAGTCACTAGCAGTCAAAGCTTACTTGAGGTTGCGAAGGACCAGTGCAAATCCAAAGTATAGGTCGACCGTGTTGAGATTAGGCCAGCTACAAAACCTATGCAGGGTCCACTGAAGAAGTACCTTGTATGGAGCAAGCCCTGAGGTCGAGGAGCAAATGTAAAGGTGATGCAGGATTTTTACCATGGAGTCAGTGTTGAGCTCCATACATCGTCGTCGAGCCACTGGCACAGTGGTGATTCAGAAAGCAGCTACAAAATCCACTATTGAGGCAAGGACCAGAGGGAGCATCTCAGGCAAGGGTAAGGCTCGCAGGTTGCAGAGTTCAGCAGCATCAGGAGAGTTGCAGGCAGTCTTTGATGTTCCTGAGACTAAAGGAGAACAGGGGGCAAACCAGCAAACCCTTGGAGTCACTCTGGGTTCAAGTGAGATGCGTCCTGTCCTTGTCCTCAGCAGCGCAGACATCAGCAAGCAGCAGAGCAGCTCAGCAAAGCAGAGAAGCAGTTCCTCAGAACAGTCAATCCAGGGACAGTAGCAATCCTTACAGCACAGAAGTCTGTACTCCATCAGAGTTCTTTCCAGGTCCAGTAATGTACTGAAGTGACGGGGTTGGAGCCCCAGTACTCATACCCAAATGTGCCTTTCAAGTACGGGTGACATCTGTAATAAAAGGGAAGTTTAAAACTTGCCAAGAAGTTTTAAATGGCAAGTCAAAGTGGCAGTGAAACTGCACATGCAGGCCCTGCAAAGGCAGGCCTGGCATATTTAAAGGTCAATTTAAGTGGGTGGCACAATGAGTGCTGCAGACCCACAAGTAGCATTTAATTTATATGCACTGAGTATATGTAATGTAATACCACTTTACAAGGGACTTACAAGTTTATTAGTTATGCTACACCAATTTTACCATGTTTTAGGGGAAAAGCACATGCACTTTAGCATGAGTGAGCAGTCGTAACGTGCTCGGAGTCTTAAGGTCAACAAAAAGATACATCAAAAATGGGAGACAAACAGGCAAATAAGACGGGGGACTATCACCCTAAGACTATCACCTTAAGACTGTCAGGTCTAACAGCTTTCCAAAGCTCCCTCGGGGGGAAGTGTAAATACGGATTAGTGAACATGACTCATAAGTCATAACTCAAAGAGTCAATAAAATAAGTTACAGTCAAATACATATTTTCATAATAGGACCCTCTCCAGTCGGTTAAAAAATACCTGTACACTTCTACTCATCACTACATGGTATGCTGCCACCACTGCGCTTGTGCTGCTTAAATCCTGGTGAATTCAGTAGCCTTCCACCACTGTCTTGGTAGCACTTTGGGCACCCCTCCTGGTCCAAGAAGACCCCAGTCTGTGAGACAGGCCTGTGTCATGGCACACAAGCATAATTTGAGTTTGCATATGTCAACAAAAATAAGTGTTAGAGATCTAGACAACAGTACAGTTGGGCACACAGGGCAAGGGTACATGTTCATTATCATGCAGAGGACTTTATGGTCTCAACAGTATTAAAACAGTGTTAAAAAGGAAGTTGTAGGCCTGGCAAAAGGTTTAGTTTGCCAGATCGAAAAGGCAGTTTAAAATTGCACTACAGGCTGCAGTGACAGGCCTGACGTGTGTTTTTAAAGTACTTTTTTAGTGTATGGCACATGTGCTGCACGTCAAAATATAGAATTGAATTCACAGGACCTGCGTATGTAGTACCTTTACTAGGGAAATTAAATTAAATGTGGGAATTGGGTGTAGGCCACATTTATCACATTCGAATGAGAGAACACAAGCATTTTATCATTTACTAGCAGTGGTAAAGTGCACAGATTCCTAAAAACAACAAAAAAATGAATTCAGCAGACAGGAGGAGGAAGGCAAAAAGGTTGGTCAATTTGAGCTCTAAAGGTCATTTCTTCATATTCATGAATATAGATCTGAATGATAAGTATGTCATTCACTTAGGTAAGTGACAAAAAAATTGCAAGGAAGAAGTTCTTAATTAATAAAATGTGCAAAAACGTTATAATAAGTCAACATATGAGGAATGTATAGTCGCACTATGGGTCGTTGTGCTCAAAACATTGAGGGGCAGATTTAAGAAAATTGGTGCTGCATCCAATGTGGCACCACTTTTTTTGCGCCCCTTAGCGCTGCTCTAATGCCACAATGTGTGAGCTGTGTTTAAGATATAGTGCACCATGGCTGTAGTTAGGGAACTAGCATCAACATTTTTTACGCTAGTTTGATGCTTTCCAGGATTAGCGTAAAAAATGTTGACACTAATCCTGCAAAGCACATTGAGACCCATTACAAACAATGGTGGGCCTCCTCTTAATGCCTGCTCTGTGCAGGAGTTACAAAATGACGCAAAATATGGCACAAAGAAATCTTTTAGATTTCTTTGCACCATTTTTCCAACCCCTGCCCCAATAGGGGAATGCCCCCTTTGCATATATTATGTCTGGCGCAGGCATAACGTGACGCAAGGGGTTACAAAGTGGCACAATGCATGCATTGTGTCACTTTGTAAATCTGGTGTGGCGATTTTCGTCTTGTTGGGCCACATCAGCATGAAAAAAGATGTTGCTAATGTGGCACAGGGAGGTGCTAGGCCCTGTTAAACTGGGCCTGAGTTTTGTAAATTAGCAATATACTAAAGTTACTCTGCCTCACTCTGTTTAGGGGACATTTATCCAGGTGCGTGAAACTGCTGTATCGCGTTGGGAAAGTTAGGGCCAAGACATAAGCATTTATCTCGGAAACATGAAAAATGTAGAGAGGGATGAGTCAAAGGTGATGCTTCTCCCCATTAATATTTGATCTGGCTATTTGAATTCACGGGCCAAATAGTGAGATACCAGTATGCAGAGGTGGGTGTGTAAACTCTTATCTCAGATTTGACGTGGGCCGGGCTTTCAGATGAATCTGAAAAGGCAAATTTTTTGCCTTCAAGGTGAATGGAAAATGAACTGTATTCGGCAGCACTGTAAATCTGAAACAAAAATACGCATAGGATACAACACGCCAGTGAGCACCCTGCGCGGATTAAAGATCCCCCGTGGCTCTGTTCTTGATGAAATTATTTAAAATACATTCGGAGAACGTCGCCATATTGTAAAATGAGGATGAGAGGCTTGGGTTGAGACACATCGTGGGCACTGGCAGATGATGGCTGAACAGACTTGAATATGGAAACCAGTAAAAAAATCTGGGTTCATGTTTTTTAGTCGTCTTTTTTTCTTTTTTTTAACGTCTTCGTCGCTAATGCGCTTTAATTTATAGAATGGTATCTGTTTAAATGAAATTGAAAGATGCCACTGTAACTCACTGATATTTATTCTCAGGCTGCTGTTTTCAAAAGGAAATAAGGAAGACAACATTCAGAACTTGGCGGAGCTTTCCCGTGTCCTTGCCAATGTTGTTTGCTGAGGTAAGTCTTCAGCAGATAGACCGTTATTTGCCACAGCAATTGTAGGGTTCAACGAAGCCATGAATATCTTTAAACATCTTTAATCCACATTGGAAACGTTGATGGATGAAAGTCTGACTTTAAGCTTACTGTGCAACCAAGCTATACTATATAATACCCAAATAGTAGTAGGATGGCGATTAGACCCAGTGGCCCCCCTTTTTCTGGATCTGATACATTGAAGGCAGTTGAGCACACTGGCTCTCATCTCTGGCAACAGGATTAATAAGGTTCAACACCAGGTAGTAATGAGGAATTCAACTAAAAGAAAGGGTCAAGATTGCCAATACTGAGGACAGAGGGGTTTTTGCTGACTTCACCAGAGCAGGAAGGTTTGTGAAAACGAGTGCATATGTACAAAAGGGAAGGTTGTTGGCTTTTGTATGATATGGAAGGTCAGTATTGCAGACATCTTTATATGAGGAAACAGCCTTTACTACCCAGCTGGAACCACGCATGCCATAACCACGTAAGTGCATGGTTAAGGAACCATGCATGTGCATGGGTCAAGCACAGCGGGAACAGCTGGGACAGAAACGTGGCAGCTCGGTAAGTGGAGCTGGGGCACGTCCAGGGGTTGGGGTGGGGGATTTTTACGGACAGAGTGGGATCAGAGTGCTTGGGGAGGAAGAGGCAGTTTTGCGGCGGAGTAGGAGTTGTTGTTTTTTTTATTAAGGGGTCGGTGTTAGGGCCCAGGGAGGAGAGATGCCAGGGTACTTTTTAGGACAGGATGAGGTAGGTTGTAGGGTTCGGGGCAAGGGCGGGGGTCGGGGTAGTTTTTAGGACAGGGCGGGGTAGCTTTTAGGGTTTAGGGCAGGGTGGGGGTTAGGGTAGTTTTAAGGACAGGGCACAGTAGGTTTTAGGGTTTTGGGTAAGACAGAGTCGTTGTAGTTTTTAGGACAGGATGGGGTAGGTTTTAGGGTTCACGTTGAGGCTGGGGGTTGGGGTAGTTTTTAGGACAGGCAGGATAGGTTTTAGAGTTCAGTTTTGGTGCAGGGGTTCAGGGTAGTTTTTAGGACAGGGTGGGGTAGGTTATAGGGTTCAGGGTGGGGGTTGGGGTAGTTTTTAGGACAATGGGTAGGTTTTAGGGTTCAGCATCTCAGGGCAGTTTCAAAGGCAGGGCAAGCTTACTTTTAGGGCTATGGCAGGGGGTGTAGGGCTCAGGGCAGGGAGAGGAAGGGGCAGTTTTAAGGGCTTGGGCAGGCTGGATTGCAGAGAATGGTTTGAGGTGTAAAGGGGTAGGGCTGGAGCAATTTACAGTGCATTTTCCTTTACCAAACATACTTTTACAACAAAACCTATTGTAAACGCATGCATGGTAAAGATTCGGTCATGGTTGTGACCACGTTCTTAAGGCATGCATGGTTCAGACATGCTTGATTCCATCATACAAACCTTTTTATGTGCGGGATTAGCAGCAGCCAGGTGCAAAGTATGCCCAGAATGTTCTAGAGTCCAAGGCATTTGCAATCAGTAAAACACAAATAATTCTTAGGCAGGAGCATAAATATACCATACCAATGTACACATTTTGGGGCATATTTACAAAAAAGTGGCACATCGTAGATGATGCAGCACTTTTCTTGTGCTCCCCTACTGTCACCTAACAACACAATGGTTGCACCGTATTTACAATACGGTGCACCATGGTAGTCGTTAGCACAATAGCATCAACATTTTTGATGCTGTTGTGGTGCTTTGCTACATCAGCGTACAAAATGTTGCTGCTAGTGCAGCAACACACGGGGAGGTTCATTGAATATGAGTGCATCATTTTAATGTCTGCAGTGAGCAGGTGTTACAAATTACGGAAAATATGGCACAGTGAAATGTGGTAAATTTCACTGGGCCATTTTTTCGGGCCTCCCTGCGTCAGAACGCCCCCCCCACTTGCAAACATTATGCCTGACATAGGCATACTGTGGTGCAAGGGGTAGCAAAGTGGTGCAATGCAAGCATTGCATCACTTTTTAAATATGGTGATGCAGAAAAGCCACCTCAGCACTTCCTCATGGTAATAGAATGATGCTATGATGGTGCTAAGGTGGGGCAAGGGGCTTGTAAATATGCCCCTTTGTATAGCATTTGCGGATGCCAATACAGACCAATTGGAGGGAAATTGGAAGAAAGATAGCGGAGAATCATTGTTTTTAGGGAATGGAGTAGAATACATATCTTTGGTATATCAATAACTAGAAATGCAAAATTTAAACATAAAATACATAACCATAGATTGAGGGTATATAAACATAAAATCTAAATAATGATATATGTTAACTGCATGTAGACAACATTATACATATGTGGAGGAAACATGATGAAATTCAGAATTTCTGGCTGGTCCAGATGTGATGCTATCTGAACAACTAGAATAATGGCAGAGTGTGTCAAGCCTGAGGGTATGTATGCAGGGGCTTATACTAAAGAAAACGAGTGGAAATTATAAAATGAGTGTTAAATAATCAGCCCTCTGTCTGCAAAAAGGTACATATAATTAAGTTGGATCAATGACTCTACCCCTGCCCTGGAGGTGTGAACTATAGACATGAGAAACTGTCTGACTGCAAAGAGAATAACTAACATGCTTTCCAAAGGTGGCGCCTGGTATACATACATATGGGGTATGATAGCAGTCACAAAGGAAGCTCAGTTGGATGACACCTTGAATAAAGGTATGTAATGTATGCATAAAGGAAAGGGAGGCATAAAGAACAATAGAGTATTTGTTTACCTTGAATGATAATAAACCATAATGTCAAGAATGATGGATAATGTTTTGGGTAGAATTGCAGTGTCTTGTGCAATGTACTCAACAATGGCGGCATTGATGTTGGCGTCTTTTATTTAATGTCACTGTGTCTGATTTGATTAGAAAAACACATCAAAAATATTTAAAGAAGAAAACGAGACAGTGATATTTCAAAACGTCAAATAATAAAGCAATATATACTTCGTAGAGGAGGATAATACTTCTTTATTTACAGTGAAACAATATACATGAAAGTACTCGGTTCTTGGCAAGATGAAGTCGAATCGCTTGCCAGGTCACAACAGACCATATTTCTCCACAAGAGACAGATGAGATCAAATAAACTTGCTTTCATTCTAAGAAATATAATATTTGAACGGGGTAGGCAATTTACCTGGTTGGTTAGTAAGCAGAATTTCTACGAGCCGCGTTACACATTAAGGGGGCTTTTTCCGCATTTACTAGCCTAATTCAAGAAATTTGCAGCAGCTCGAGTGTTAGATTAGTTGTGCATGAACATATTACTCAGAAATGTGTCCCACTTATCGTGTTAAATGACTGTGTACAATTTTTGGTTTGTGTGTTATGCAGAAGACAACATGGAAGTTATAGACTTAATTGCAAGATTAGACTATTTTTAGAGGTATTATGCTGTTTTTACAAGTGGAGCAACAATGAGGGTGTTGTGGTTATTAGGGACAGTGAAAACTCACACAGACTCGAAGTTTGACCTAAAGTTCACTAAATTTCACGGATTTAAAGTACTACAGAAGAACAGTCATAATAGTTGACCGTATCATTATACAAGTTAAAGTGCTCCTGCAACCTGTCTACATGTATTTCATTAAATACCATCTCATTTCTCAAATGGAAACCTTAACCAATTGAATCGGTTAGTGCCTGTTGCATGGGCACTTTGTGATAGGGAGCGATGTCAATACCAAGGACACGTAGATATCTTTTGTAATCTGTTCATCCACTCAGCAAAAAGAATTGTATCTAATATTTTACATGCAAAGAAAGAACTTTGGGCCAGATGTAGGAAATTCCAGCTTTGCGACTCGCAATTTGCGAGTCGCAAAGCCGGATGCAGGATGTTGTCCCTGACACCATCTGCGAGTCGCAAGGGGGTCGCAAATGCCCACCTCATTAATATTAATCAGGTGAGTCGCAATTTGCGACCCCTTTGCGAGTCGCAGCACTCACAGGGATGGTGGCCTGCTGGAGACAGCAGACCACCATGCCTGTGACTGCTTTTGAACAAAGCAGGTTTTTTTTGGTAATGCAGCCCATTTTCCTTAAAGGAAAACGAGATGCATTACAAATGAAAAAATGAAACGTGTCAGTTTCCTTTTTTCAGAGAAGGCAGTGGTCCATAGGACCACTGCCTGCTCTGAAAAAATGTTTTCAGGGCCATTCACAAAGGGGAAGGGGTCCCATGGGGATCCCTTCCCTTGCGAATTGCTTTGCGACCGCGTTCACGGTCACAAAGCAATTCTGCATCGCGATGCGACTCGCAAATAGGAAGGGGAACACCCCTTCCTATTTGCAGCTCGCATTCCCATTTTGCAAGTCGGTAACCTGGTTACCGACTCTCAAAATGGGAATGGGCATCGCAATGTGGCTTTTGCGCCTCGCAAACAGCGATTTTCGCTGTTTGCGAGGCACAAAAGCCTTGCTGCATCTGGCCCCACGTTCAAGTGATTTCCTGTTTATGTTTATAAGAACTCCGTGTATATTTTCAAAAATAAGTTGAGAACTGGTTAGTGACTATTATGTAATTTGAAGGGAAATGTGGCACAGGTTTGGAATCAGAACCAATTTGGAATCAGTGCTGCTACTTCAGAGAGGGGGTACAAAATCGAGACATTGTCAGGAATTATAGTTATCCCTTCAAATATGTAAATCACTAGCTATTCAAATCTATCAGGGAGTATTCACGGAAAGTCCTCCTTTCAGGTGTTGAGATGCCTACGTGATGCATCAAGGCAACATTAGTCTCCTGGAAAAGATTCAGAAGCAGTGTTTAAGGCGTAGCGGTTGAGTATAAACATCTAACCTAAAGGACATTTGCTTCACAATCATTTATCACATTTAATACAATATAGGAAATATTCGTGCACTCGATAATTTAAATTTCAGCAGACCACTTCACAAAGCATGACTTTTAATTAATGATACGGAATAAATGGCAGATAAACAGGTGCTGCTTATTTGAGATTTTCACTGCACAAAACCTGTTATCACACATAAGAGGAGAACTGCTGTTTGCAGTCGTGTGAAATTAAAACGAGTGACAGGAGAAGCAATTTATATCAAGCACTAGCAAAGCCAATAAGTCTGGAGTCAGCTGTCTGCCTTCTGGCAATTCTTGTTTTGTCATGGTTTTTGTAAACCTTTATTTCTCAAGAAGCTGTTGGACGCTCACCAATCTTAAAAAACAAAACAAAAAAACATTGGCTAAAGGCAAAAATCGTTTTAGAATTATTAATGAGTGTTTATGTGTTTTGAGTAACAAGAAATTGATAGAAAAAGTTAACATAGAAAAATGAATGTGCACGTTTGAAAATGTGCCCATGAAGAGTGACTACCAAAATGCACGAGTTGTACTAAAATGATTGAAAATAAGTGAAATGTTGACAATGTTTAATAATAATGTACAAATATGTTATATTAAGATGTATGACATATGTTTTGCATTATATTGTAGAGCTAACTTAGCTGAAGTTGTGGCCTAGTTTTGCCAGGCCTCATGCAGCAGCAGAATAATCATGAAATGTAGAGAAGCCAATGTACCAAACTAACCCTGAGCTACTCACTGTTAATAAAGTCTGCTTAGCTAGAATTTTCTGCAATGTACCGATGGATAGGAGATGAGGGAATCAAAGTTGCAACATAGATTGTGTAGCGCAGGCTAGATGTACTTTCCCAGGACTCAAACAATGAAGGCCCTGACTGGAGACGAAGATGCAACATTTTCAATACCTGATGAGCTGGAGGACATCATACCGTGAACCAATCAACAACCTGAGAGCAATGAAATATTAGAATTCATAGACTTGTAGAATAACATTTATTGGGTAGCATCATATTGGGTGACTAACTGACCAATTAAGAATTAGGGGGTGGACTCGGCAACTTTGATATAATGTCGTGACAAAGGGGGAACTTCAGATGTAGAGGGAGAACTGATGCAGATGTTAAATGTTCGAGGCTAGGCATTGACGTTCAAAGAGATTTGAGATTCTGTCATTGGGCTCATGCTCTTGAGATCCTGATGCGTTGCTGATTGATTGATGACCTGAAGACGAAGACTGACTTTGTTTCAGATTTATTCTGTGGAAAGGTAGCTATGACAATGTGACTGATTAACTTTTGTGCCTTTCTTTCTAGGTACCAACTGTGCTGTTAAAATAGTTTTTCTCATAGCTAGATGTTTTTCCAAATTCATGTTCTAAATGGTTTTGCATGAAGTCCCACATACCAATGCTAATCTGGGTCAGGTAAGGTTCTTTTGGGTGACGCTGACAGTGACAAATGATTGACAAACTGATTGCTGAACTCTGCTATTAATGTTGTTATGTTCATCTTTGTTGGCTTATGCTGAAGCATTAGAGCATATCTTTTCTCAAGTTCTGATTAGATTATGTTATTGGTGGTCACTAATGATCTAATTCTGAGGTGATTGAATAAAGTTTGAATTAACCGTATGGATTAGTATTGTAACTAATAGGGAATAAAGATTGTTAAAATGTCTATTGAGTTGTGGTTATTCATGAATTGTCGTCACTATTGACTAATGACCAATGTTTTCTTAGTAGCTATTGACTTGTATATTGATTATTGATGAACATTGATTACTACCTAGCTGGGTTACTCCATGAGAATCAAAAGGTTCCTGGGCCTCTACGCGCCCCTTTGTAATTTTACCTACTAAGGACCAGGCGTGCTAGCAATCTAAAAAATGCAGACATCATCATTTTATTCCGGATACTAAAGGGAACCATTTTCTGTGCAAATGTTCTTCTTGTGAACAGAAGTGGGCGATAAGTGATAGTAAATTCTGGCGACACATTAAAGAGTCTGATGCTTTGCTCTATGAATAAGTACGTTATTCACATCATTTTAGTAGAAAGAAAAGGCCTTCACTAACACAGACCTAAAAAGCCAATTGGTCGGGCACTAGTTGTTAGCCTCTTGCCTTTGAAAAAGAAAAGAAAGGTAGACAAGGTTGAAAGAGCAGACTACATACACAGTAGATAGAGCACGCTGATTAGCTTCTATTCAGGGTCCATGAGAGCTTAAGTCGGGCAAAAAAGAAGGAAAGAAAGAAGGAAGGAAAGAAATAAAAAATAGAAGGAAAGAAGGTAAAAGGAATAAAAAAGAGGAAAGAATGACAGATGGAAAACTGGAAAAAACGTAAAAAAGACAAAAGGGAAAAAAAAGAAAGAAGGAACAAAAAAGGAAGGACGGGTAAAAGGGAAGAAAGAGAGAAAGAAAGAAACAAAGCAATGCAGAGAAAAGTAGGACAAAAGAAAGAAGGAAAGAATGAAGAAAAAGAAGGAAACGAGAAACAAAGGAATGTAGAAAAAAGAAGGAAAAAAGAAAAGAAAAAGGGAAAATTAAGCAAAAGGGAAAAGAGAAAGAAGAAAGGAAATAAAGAAAAAAAGGAAGTAAAAAGAACAAAGGCAGAAAAAGGAAATAAAGAAGGAAGGGAAAAAATAGGGTAAGAATGAAAACATTAGGAAATGGGAAGAAAATATGAAGGCAGGGAAGAAACAAAGGAAGCAGGCAGAAAGGAAGTTGGGAAAGATAGAAACAAATGAAATAATAAATGAGAGAAAGTAATCTTATCCTTAGTACATGATAATGTATCCTTCTCACGTATATTCAAAACACAAAACAAATCCCTCATGGAAATTCAAAATGGACATTAGTGTAAAATATATTGGTGAAATGTAGAGAAATAAAACCCTTCTCCAATTGCAGCACTTGGAGTAACGTAGCAAGCATTCCAAGGAGCAATGGTAATAGGATCATAAAGAACAGTGCTCACCTAGAAATAATTCAAAATGTGACTAATGCATGATACAATTTGATAAATATCGGTACATGATAATGATAATACAGTTTCACTAATGATAAATATTTAATTGTCATAACATGAGTCCAGTAGACAGTAAATGACAGTTAATATACTGAACAGTCAAATCAATGCAGGTGCCCAGATGATGGCAGAGCATAAGTGCAAATAAGTGACCCAAACCATAACCAACCTGTATTACAACAGTGCTATTTACAATATGTACAATGATCCACCCCATAGGATGAATATAATTCTTAGAAACTCAATGATAATGAACATTTGGGTTTACACAGTCCACCAGACAATGATATGGGTGGAACTAGATAAATTGACATCCCAGCCCCTTAAAATGAGTCACATGGGTTCTTTATGCATCCAATCTCATGGACATGTAATGACCCAACATTGCCAATTGAATGCCATTGCACTAGGCGTTCCGCTGAAAAGAGAGCCATCTATTTTTGTTGATGAACCTAAATATTGATCACACTTTAGCTTCATTGCTCAGGACACTGGATGGTCTTGGGCATCAATACTGCTACATAATTTGTGAAAAAATAGAAAAAGTAATAGCAGACTTAGTGAAAAAGATTTTGGATGCTCAGAGTTTGAAGAGTGCTAAGGAATCCTTAACAGAATTGCAAAAAACTCTTTCAGTGTTCAAAATTAACACACAATAAAATAAATTAGTTAAGTTGGCTAAGGACCCCAAGAATTACCATAAGAATATCATCCACTGTTATCTCTTAAAGAATATTTTGAACATTGCTCTAAAGACAGAGTCACAAACCAGGGACGTCAACATCCCAAAAAGTTGTGACCTGTCTGATAAATTAACATTAGACTGCTCTGATTTTGAACCAAATACCGGCACAGCACCTCACACATTCAGAACCTTCAACTGTGAGAATTCATCTTTTTCTGGAGCTAGAAAGAAGAGATCAATGGCCACCTGGAAGAGGATCCAACCGGGCATACTACGTCCAGAGAGGCAGAGACCAAGGGAGGGGCCGTGGACATGGCTACTACCAACACAACACACATGGATTGAGAAACACCAGTAGACAGAAATATGAATGGTGAAAACAGAGTTCTCCCATCCAATCCCATCCAATACAAATCTTGCTTAGACTGGAGGTGCAAAAGCAAATCTAACTCATCTCAAGTCCCACACTTTTCCTACTGTTGCTTTGACTGGAGTGGGAATATTGAATCTAACCCCCCCCCCCAGTTGTGTTTAAAAAAGTGATACGTTTACAAACTTTTTTAAAGAAAAGCAGTGTCTTGGGGCAATTGACTAATCTTAAAAATGATTTGAGCAGCATTCACAAAGGGAAAGGGGTCCCTAGGGACCTCTTTCCATTTATGAATGGGTTACCACTATCTTTATGTAGTTGATAAGATATTAATGTTTTGTGCCTGGATTTAGGTTGCAAAATAAGCATACATTCCCTTGTGGGTCTCTGTTCGCGAGGAATGCCCTAAACATGCCCCTTCAAAATAGCAATTCAGTGTGTGCTTTCAAAACCATATTGCAATTTGTTAGAATGTTACCAAATTGCAATTTGGGTTATGTAAATAGCAAAAGTCATTCTGCATTCTCAAGTGCTCAGATTTTGCAATTCAGAGCCTTCGCAACCTCAAAATGCCCTCATAATCCTGAAGCCCCAGTCTTTAATTTGTCCAAGCATACTCTGACATCAGGTGAAATGGCAATATTGAGCAAGGATTTTAGTTTCGTCCTCCTCCCAATAGACCTGATTCCTTTCTGGGCAATTTGGAATCACACATTTTTTTTTCTGGTAGATATAATATTATGAAAGAGGAAAGAAAGGCCTCAAATACACTATCTTCTAATAAGATCATAATCAAACCTGTCGAGAAGAGGGAGGCATAGTAATAAAATGCAAGGAATTATATTGTACAGAGGTTCTCAGATATCTCTCTCTGGAGGGTCATTAAACCAAATTAAGGAGGGTGAAAACCCTCATCAAAACAGTCTTGCAGAAAGACCTGGCAGATGACTTCTTTTTGAGATCTGAATACATTTTCTGTAACACAAAACACCAAAGAATGCCTATGATATACACTCTGTCCAAGATCCACAAGAACCCCTACAAGCCTCTTCTTCATCCAATAGTCTCATGCTGTGGTTTATTACTAGAACCCCTATGCCAATATGTGGATACTTTTCTTAGGCCTTTTGTACCACTGACACACTCATATGTCAGAGACAGTATGAATTTTGATCCAAAAGATAAAAGCTATGAATTTTGATAATTCTCACCAATTAATCATGGCTATGGACATACAAGACCTGTACACTAACATTCCCCAACACAAGGCGCTTAGAGGTACTGCAAAGAGTATGGACGCTAGGGAAATTCCTCATTGGGTCCTTACCTCATTCATAGTGCAACTAACAGAGACTGCGCTGACCACATTTTTTCCAGTTCTTCATCTCACATTACTATAAAAGAATGGAAGTTGTGATGGGAGCTGGATTTACTCCTGATCTAGCTAATCTTTACATGGATGACTATGAAAAGATGTGCTATATTGATGATGGCATCAATATTTACAATTCTTCCTGCGGCAAAAGAAATAGTCTGTCAGCTGCACTTGTGGCCTCCCTTCTGCTCCTAACTCCCCAAAAAACTGCAGTCCTTGGCAAGAAATCCAAGTTCACTCTGCTTTAACCTATTTGCCATAAAGAAAATAGCTTCAAAGGGAACTTGCTGTGAAGTTACTTGGACTTGTGGAGCTTCACACTGTTATGTCTTCTAGCACTCTCTGACTGGAGAATTTCTAGAAAGTTAAAAAATTATTGCATCCAAAAAAAAGGCCTTGAGCTGGGAAGAGATAGCATATCTACTTCACCATTGAAATAACGTCAGGGGCTACAAAATCCTGATTTGCCGTCTTAGTGGTTTTCTGGTCAAAACTAAAGAGTTCACTTGGAACTACATGTCAATGTATCTGATTTGAAGGACGGCATTGAAGTCAGCATATTGCTTTTCACCCGCTACAAAAAAAAAAATCTTTTGAGTTTTGAGTATTTTGCCCAGTGTGACCTGCTCAGCATACCCATCATCTGCTTCATTAGAGTTGGCCTGAAATTGTACTTAGGTCCTGGTCTTTAGGCTTTTATGATGTTTTTATGGTGCTTTTTTTCACTAACATCTTCAAAAACTTCGCACACCAATCTGACCCTGGTGACCTCATTGGCAAACTACCCACCTTCAACCAAGACAACCACCTGATTGAATGAACACTCCACCAGAGACAACACAGTGCCGGTCATGTGGACCACCCACATGGAGGCAACAATGAATCCATCCCCCACCACACCTACAACCTGGAAACATCACCAATCAGCATCACCCTCTCCCACAACATCAGTGCCTCTATCACATTCACCACTTTCCCGGATGATTAGAAACACTCTGAAATTAACGCACTCTTCGAAAAAGCCATCAGTGAACCCTAAACAACTGTACAACGTCCTTCTAATATCCCTGCTCCCATGTCCATCCATAGTGATGGAGAAGGTCATCAGCAAGCAACTCTCAACCCACTTGAGTTTCACCACCTACTGGATAACACTCAATCAGGTTTCAGAAAAAAACACAGCACCTAAACAGCACTTGTTGCAGCCACATCCTGGTCCATGGAGAAACAGTAGCCCTAATCCTACTTGATCTGTTCACGGCCTTCATCACTGTCTCTCACTATACTCTGATCAGAAGACTCCACAACGTAGGCATCCAAGGATCTGCACTCCACTGGATCTACTCCTTCCTGAAGAGAAGATCCCAAAAGAAGGCCACTATTCATATCAGAGATAAATTGATCTGCAGAGTTCCCCAGGGATTGCCTCTCAGCCCCACCCGTTTCAATGTCTACATAACTCCACTGTCCAAAATCATCTGATCCAAAGGCATCTCCATCATCTCATACGGCAACAACACCCAACTCATCTTCCCCTTGACAAACAAGACAACCTGTCACAGTGCACTTTCCTCAGGATCTGCACGCTGATGACCAAAAGGCCCACCTCCCGGCGTCACCAACTCAGAAAGCTATCAGAGCGCAGAGTATTGATGAAGCCAGGTGGGGGGAAGGGAATTAGGGTAGGGAACTGCAGGGAACGAGATCTGAAAAGAAAATGGTTAGGACAAATATGCATATACTCTTTCATAACAGTATAAAGTCACCAATAGACTATGAAACAAAGGCATCTCTGTGATATCGGATTGAGACCCTTTGTGAAATGGGCGTAGCCCCTTCTTTGAATCATGGAACAAGAACAAACTGCAATCTCTGTACCTAAAGATGGCAAGAGCTTTGGACTATGATCATACTCTGAATATTAACCATGTAACAATTATGCTTTCATAACATAAACGTTTGATCTCAGCCTCGAAATATACAAAGATTTAAATATGTATCTCACATATTGTACTTCCCAAAAAACAATGAATCTACAGCTTGCTTTTCTCAAGTGCTTTCACATTTTCAACTGAGGCCTGAAAAGTTTTACTAATTGAACTTGAAGTGGTTTGATCGTCATGCATGAAGCGCTTTACTCATTATGCCAGGGGCGGTTCTACTTGTTTTGCCTGAAGCGCTTTGATTGTCGTGCCAAGGGCGCTTTACTTGTGTGGCCTGAAGCGATTTGATTGTCATGCCAAGGACGCTTTCCTCATGTGGCCTGAAGCGCTTTGATTGTGATGCCAAGGGCGCTTTACTCGTGTGGCCGGAAGTGCTTTGATTGTCTTGCCAAGGGTGCTTTCCTCATGTGGCCTGAAACGCTTGGATTATCGTGTCAAGGGCGCTTTACTTGTTTAGCCTGAAGCACTTTGATTGTCGTGGCAAGGGCGCTTTACTCGTTTAGCCTGAAGTGCTTTGCTCGATGTGCTAAGGGGAGCTTTGCTCGTGTGGCCTGAAGCGCTTTGATTGTCGTGCCAAGGACACTTTACTCGTTTGTCCTGAAGCGCTTTGATCATCGTGCCAAGAGCACTTTACTTTTGGTCTAAAGCGTTTTGCTAGTTTTGCTAAGGGGCGCTTTACTTTTGGGAGTAAATAACCCCCTTCAAGATTTGACTCATCAAGTCCTTACCTATACGAGTACGACCTACTCGTTTTTTAATTCACAATGATAACAAGGGTACTCTGACATGCTGCCACTCTGCCATGCAGGAAATCCACTTTCTTCAGAGGAACTCCCCACGAGGTCCGACTGCACGGAAGTCTTCAAAATAGTGAGCAATGTGCTTGGGTGTGGCTGGGCTTTATATGCTCAGTGGTGAATTTGTTTCAAATATATGAGTTGGAACAGGCTTTACACTTCCCACAAACATGTTAGCCCTTAAGGTCTTTCACACCAACATCTCTCTGTGGTGATATTACTATGCATGACCAGAACTTCTAAGGATTTGCTCTTCCTCAAGGGAACTTGTGGTCTGTCATTGAACAGGCTGCCAATTACACAATTGCATTTCAGCATCTTCCAATTTCTATTCAGTATCCTAATTACCGATGTGCTTTTGTAAGTAGTGATCAGACATATGATGTTTTCATTTTTAGGTTTGGGATTTTGGGGGTAAAAAGGATGTCCTCTTTAGACTTGGAACTAATCCAAGTAACAGCTCTCCTTAGAACCCGTCCTGGGTACCCACATTCCCTGAACCTGGTTAACATGCAAGTTATTTCAATCTGAAAATCACTCTCATTGCTACAGTTGCACTTAGCTCTTATTGGTTCACCAAATGGAATTCTTCCATTTTAGTTGTTCTGGGAGATGGTAAAGCGAGGAGTAAGTGCTAACGCGTCCCAATCTAGTTAATTTATTCACTCTGGGACTCGTTTTAGGCCAAGGAATCTGTTGACCCTGATTGAAGACACCTTAGGACGAGATAACTGATCAACATGTCAATCAACAAGTCAATAATGTCATCAATTAGACTCAGAAACCACCATGACCTTTCAGTCATGAATAACCACACTAGTTTAGTATGATTCTGTGATGTTTATTCCCTATTGATTACAATTCTACTAACAAGTTTATTAGTCTCAAAACCATGAAACACATCAGCATTGTCATAATATGGCAACTCGAATAAAATCTCATCAAAGCAAAGATCACAAACATTAGCACATAGCACAACGTCAACATAGGTTAACCTTAGCAGAGTATCATTGGAACATTATTCAACAAAGCATTGGTCCACTCATTTGTCTATTTGCGTCCGTTTTGTGAACCCCTTAACTAACCTCTAATTAGCATTGGCATGTTGGGCTTCATGCAAAACAATTTAGTAACACAAATTTATCTATGGTCTCTGTCTAAAGAAGCAGTTGGTACCTAGAAAGGAAAGGCAAACAGACAATTACAATTTCATCATCAATAGTTACCCTCCGTAAAAGGTCAGCATACAGAGACAGTCGTCGTCCTCAGGACATCAGTTGATTCGCCATCAGCCAGCAAGCCGGGTAAGAAGGGACACTTCCCTCATAAGGAGGAGAAGTATAGGACGGGCAAAATAAGGGCAAGGATGGTTTGAAGAACCAAACAGCAAAGTCTCTATGTAGAGTGACAAAGTGTCTGGGTCATAGCAAAAGTTCGCCATGGCATCTCCTAATGGCTCCTTGTGTCAAAGGTTTTTATCCCTTTTCTGTTGTACAGTCCCCTAATTTCTGATTGGTTAGGGTTGGCACCCCACTATCTCCATCCAATGGGTTTCACTGGTAACATCAAAATTTGTCACCCCATAACAGTTCTCACGTAGTTTATTGGTTCCTGTGATTGATCTCTCCAGCGGGTAGAATGTCCGGTATGATTTCATACTCTCGTGGTCCTCTCACATCCTCAATCAGTAGGTCCATTGTCTGTACCGGTTTAGGCGACCCTGTACCTGTATCTAGTCTACACTGTTGCATTCATAAGCACGTATCTACTACGGTTACACTCATCTTCTAGCTTTGGAAAAATACGAGTACATGTCCTTCAGCAAGTCAGCACACTGCATGTTAGAAAAACACATTTAATATGAAACCGGGCAGCTAGGCCTCGGCTCATGCTAACTAAGGCCTATTGATTTATTAGCAAGACTTTAACATATAACTCTTAATATTAGTGCAAAATCATACAGTAACGTATCAAATATTTCATTATTAGTCAGCTTCAAAAATCATTGCATACATTGGTGGCCACTCCCCGTGGGCACATTTCAAGCGCGTGTTTAGCAATAACACATTAATAAATTTTCTATGCGGCATTATTATGCATTAGTTCATAAACATTTCATGTTAAATTTTGAGTATAAGAGCTACGCTCCCTCAGTCCCTCCTCTGATGACACTTGTCATCACACAAAACCTTTCCCTTCACAACCTTTCACTTTCTTAGTTCGTTCAATTCATATTCTTCACCTCTTCTTGATTTTTCCCAAATTTCTTTGAACATTTTCTCCTTTTTCTTTTCCTCTTTCCTTTTATTACGTTTTGCCAATTTTCTTTTAATTCTTTTACTGATTTTGCATGATAACCATAGTCTGAATAAACAAGCTAGAACAATAAATATACCCCCTATTATTTTTGCAAGTAACCCATTCCAAATACGACTAAACCAATTCCCCACTTTAGCAATATCCAACTTTTTCCCATACTCCAGGTTCTTTCAGCTCCTTCAAATCTGTACTGTCTCTTGTTAGGTTAGTAAGCATACCCCTAATCTTATTACTATTATCTGGAATGAATGCACAGCAATGGCGCTCATTAAGCATCTTACAGACTCCGCCACTCTTCGCTAAAAGAATGTCTAAAGCAAGCCGGTTTTGAAGAGTCACAGCCCTCTCCGCAGCAAGTTCAGTATCCATCAGGAGTATAGCCCCTGTGAAGTTTGTCAGCATGTTCTCCACAATAGTAGACAACTTTTGAATCTTTATGGAGTTTAAGATAACCCCTACTGAAGGAATTATGGCTCCAAAAATATCACCTACGACAGCAGCCGCTGTCGCTCTCTTTTGTCTAGTATGATGTAATTCAGACATTTTAGAAAGTTGCCTTAAGTCATCAATTTGTTAGATCTTTGGGAAAACTATTCCCAAATAACATGTCCCATACCATCCCTTTGGAAGACGGTAATAAGTATTAAGTCCACATATGTAGTAGAACCCAGGGATCGCTGGATCCTGTCCATTTAACATGAACGTCCATTTACTCTGAAACAAAAACACATGCCTGTACTCACTCGTTCCCACAAATAAGGTGTCATGCTCAGATTTTGGCCTATAAATACAAAGCTTTCCTATGTGTAATGCGTATATAGCTAATTTTCCCTGTGTCTTTATTGCACTATAAGCATAATCATTTGCAAACTTTCATTTTTCTATTCCATTTACTAGCCTTTCCTTTAATGCTTTCCTTCTATCATCAGTGTGATCTAAGAAGCTCTTCTCTACAGGCGTTAGTAAGCAGGTTAGATTATTGCGGTGCGCATAAGCTGTCCCAAATGTCAGTGTCGGCTCAAAGAAACCCCTAACTATTTTTATGCTGTGTTCCTTAGCTAATTTATTTAGAAACTCTATTACAGGCACAAAGGAAAACACTACATCTAGGTTAGAATAGAAGTAGTGGACATGTTCTTAATCATAGAATCTTGTTAATAACAAACTACAGCTTATTCCGTAGGTAAGCGGCAGACTATGGTAAGTAATCCCTTCTTGTACTGATGAAGGAATCTTTGTGCACACATAGCAATTTTTTGCATCCATTGTGTCAACATACTCATTCAACAAGCGATAGAAGACATTAGTAGATAGTTCCCTTTTCGAGTTAGTTCCCTCATGCAAGTACTTCGTATCCTGCTCAAACCTCTCCCATGGTGTTAGTATAGCAGTTTCAGGAGTTGGAGCATTGTTAGTCACGTTCTTATCCACCAATGGCATTCCCACAATCACACCTATAATTATTATTGCACATACAATACCCAAAATAACACTCAACCAACCAGGCATCCTACCCTTATCATTATTTCTAAGGTTATTCATGATCTTTAAAAAATCAGACAGCAGAATAAGCTAAAGCAAACAATCAACTTTGAGGTAGATTTAAAACTCTTTTTTTTTCTTTCTTTGTGCAAAGTCTCTCACTCTTAGGAAGTATTTACAGCGTTTCACTCACTCCCAGGACCCTTTGTCAAATCAGGTTAGCAGCTTGTCATAATCGGTTTTTCAAAGTCACTTCAGGTTAACAGTGTCACATCCGGTAATTTATCAGTCTCTTTTCTCAGGTTCTTTTCTCTTTTTATTTAATTTCAACTTTATCTCTTTCTATGGTTGATTTCAGGTACCGTAATATTGACCTGGAATTTCTCGATCAAAACAGAAAGCCAAGAATTCTTGTTGCCATTCAGCTGATGTTGCATACACCCATTCAGGACCTGCGTACCTTTTGTTTGCAACCCTCTTTCTTTTCAGTTTGCGATCACCCTGTAACTCTCCTTCACCGATATCTTCTTTCCTGGTTGTGTCGACTTCTTCCTCTATTGTTTCGTTAGGGATCACTTTCTCCCTTGCAGCTTGTGTCTCCGGCCAATTATCTCTTTCAAGTGTTTTCTTTCCACTCAGCCTTTCAGGAGGTTGAACAGTGCCCTCCTCTTGTGCTATGGTGTTTTCTCTTGATGGACCTGCAAGCGGCTCAGGAGGAGTCAGAACACTTTGATCTCCTTCTGCCTCACCTCCTTCGCCTTCAGTGTCTGTCAAAGGCTCAACTTCAAACCCGTATCCGTTAGCTTCTGGGAGAACCTCTCTTTGTGTCAGTTCCCCTGATGCCTCAGCTGAGATAGGCTCACTGTCACCCCTCTTGATCTCGTTTACTGTTTGAGTGACTGAGCCAACCTCAACGGGCTCTCCTCCAGTCTCAGTTCCCCTTTGATTACTCTCTGGCCCTGATACTTCCTTCTCTGCAGCTGTTGTTTTGCCCAATTCAAATTCCTCATCAGTTGGACACGTCACCTTCTTTGTGTGACTGGCATGAATCCAGTTTGGAAGCCCTGCACATTTCACAGCAGTAGTAGTTGTAAGTATTACTTGATACAGCCCCTTCCAACGTGGCTCCAAACACAACTTCCTCACGTGTTTCTTGACAACAACCCAGTCACCGGCTTTCAGGGTGTGACCTGGATCGCTTATCGGTGGCAATGTGGTAGCTTCCACCTGGTGAGAGAAAGCGCGGACCACGTCAGTCAGACCCTTGCAGTAGTTCATCACCATATCATCCGTGATATTCACAAGAACATTTGCAGGCTCTGCGGGTAATCTCATAGCTCGGCCCATAAGAATCTCATGAGGAGACAGTCCTGTTTTCTTGTCAGGTGTATTTCTCATTGACATCAGCACTAAGGGCAATGCATCTGGCCATTTCAAAGTGGTAGCTGCGCACATTTTTGCCCTTCTCGACTTCAAGGTACCATTCATCTGCTCCACTAGACCTGATGCTTCAGGGCGATAGCTACAGTGCAACTTCTGTTCAATGTTCAATGCAGCACACAAGAGCTTAAACACCTCATTGTTGAAGTGTCTTCCCCTATCTGATTCTAAAGAGATCGATAACCTGAAACGTGGTATCAACTCTCTAAGCAGCAGCTTCGCTACTGCGAGACTGTCATTTCTACGTGTAGGGTAAGCTTCAATCCAGTGACTGAAAATGCACACAATCACCTACACGTACCTGAGACCTCCACACACAGGCATCTCAATGAAATCCATCTGCATTCTGCTAAATGGACCTCCTGCTCTCCCAATGTGGCTCAAATTCACCACTGTCCCTTTCCCCGCATTCATCTGCTGACAGATGATGCACCTGTGACAGATGACTTCTGTAGCTTGTCTGAATTTTGGATTGAACCAGTCGACTTTGAATAACCTGATCATTGCATCTCTCCCAACATGTGCTTGACCATGGTAGAACCTCGCAAACTGTGACAAAAGACTGTTTGGCAGAACCATTTTCCCCTCCTCTGAAACCCATAAATCATCAGATCTTTGTACGCATTGCATTTTCAGCCAAGAGCATTTCTCCTCTTTGCTGGCACGTCCCTGTAACGATTTTAAATCATCTAGTGTGTCAACCACCCTTAATGCATACCCTGAGCATGTTTCATTTTCAGTTTCAGGTAACAATTCCCATTGGTCTTGTAACGATATACAGTTTAATGTACAAAACTTTGCAACTTGATCTGCATATCAATTTTCCATTGACACAAAGTCTTGTGATTTAACATGAGCACTGCATTTCACCACAGCAATTTCAAGAGGTAACTGAATCGCGTATAACAAATTTATAATTTTCTCACCATTTTTCCCTTGTGAACCAGAAGAGGTCAGGAAACCTCTCTGTTACTACAGTTGGCCAAAAGCATGTACAATTCCAAATCCGTATCTGCTGTCAGTATAGATAGTGACTTTCAGGTTCTCAGCTGCTTGGCATACCCTAGTAAGAGCATTTAATTCAGCCACTTGTGCAGAGTATACTCTTTCGAGCCAGGATGCTTCTAGGATACCAGTGATTGTACACACAGCCTATCCAGCTCTCAGTACTCCTACTGAGTCTTTCAGGCACGAACCATCAACAAAGATAATGTAATCATTTTCTTCCAACTGGGTATCTATAATGTTGGGTCTCGGTTTAATGCACAGATCTGTTACCTCAAGACAATCATGTTCTACCTCCTCAGCATCACCAATGTTTGCATTTTCAATAGGAAGCAAAGTTGCCGGGTTCAACACAGTACATCTTTTCAGAGACACATTCGGTGACCCCAGTATAATTGTCTCATATTTAGTTAATCTCGCATTTGTCATATGCTGCGTCTTTGTTCGGGTCAACAGGATTTCAACTGAATGCGGGGCCATTACTGTTAAAGGATGTCCCATCACTATACCTTCACACTGAGTGAGGCTTTGAACAACTGCTGCAACTGTACGCAAACAACCCGGTAAGGCTGCTGCGACTGGGTCCAAAGTAGCTGAAAAATATGCTACTGGGCGGTTTGCACCTCCATGGACCTGTGTCAGGACAGACAAAGAACAAGCATCACGTTCATGACAAAACAGTACAAAAGGCTTTGTGTAAACAGGCTTTCCCTCAGTTCCATGAATGTCTTCATCTCTTTCTCCGACATGGTTAGGGCACCCGGGCCATCCTGAATTTCCTTAACAGTCAATCTCACCAAAGGTCTAGAGATAATCGAGAAGTTGGGTATCCACTAACGACAGTAACCCACCATTCCCAAAAACATCCTGACATCTCTCTTTGTTGTCGAGGGATTCATCTGCAAGATGGCTGTCACCCTTTCTTTGGATATTTTCCTTGACCCCTTTTCAATCAGGTGACCTAGGTACTTCATCTCTTTCAAGTCAGCTGGAACTATTGTCTCAAACAGGGTATTCAAGTCTTCCCAAAGACATTTCGCAAGCTTCGCAAAACTGTCCGTCTGCTGGTACCACTCTATCGGCTTCTCCCTCAACCTGGGATAATCATTTGTAAATGACAAAATGTCACCCCTGGACCATGGTACATGGACTAAAACTCCTCCAGCCGTTTCTCTCATTGGTAACATTTTTATTGTCCCCGTGTCTGGTGCAGCTTTCTCCTGCTTTGGTTCTGGGCAGTCACCTTTCTCTTTATCTCTCTTCTTTGCCCATCTGACTTCCCACTTCTCTAATGCTCCCTAAATTTGAGGACTCTGCAGTATCTCTTTAAGATGTGCCTTCATTCCAGTGGATCTCATATGATCAAAATCTTTAGGCTCAAAGTCTAACCTATAGCTCCTCTTCAAATGCTGTGGCCCATATTTGTACTTTTTGACGCAAAACTGCGCCAACGCAGTTTTGCGTCAAAAAAATTAGCGCCAGCTAACGCCATTCTGAAGCGCCATGCGGGCGCCGTATTTATTGAATGACGTTAGCCGGCGTTAGCCGCCGGCGCTGTCTGGTGTGCGTTAAAAAAAAACACGTACACCAGGCAGCGCCGGCGTAGGGGGAAAATGGCGTATGGGCGTCCACAAATGGTGCAAGTCAGGCTGAGGCAAAAAAATCGCCTCAACCCGATTTGCGCCATTTTTTTTCACTCCCAACCCCCATTGAAATGACTCCTGTCTTAGCAAAGACAGGAGTCATGCCCCGTTGCCCAATGGCCATGCCCAGGGGACTTCTGTCCCCTGGGCATGGTCATTGGGCATAGTGGCATGTAGGGGGGCACAAATCAGGCCCCCCTATGTCACAAAAAAAAAAAAAATTACCTTAATGTCCCTGGGATGGGTCCCTCCTGCCTTGGGTGTCCTCCTGGGGTGGGCATGGGTGACAGGGGGTGTCCCTGGGGGCATGGGGGGGCACCTCTGGGCTCATTCTGAGCCCACAGGTCCCTTAACGCCTGCCCTGACCCAGGCGTTAAAATCCGGCGCTAATGCGGGTTTTTTAGACCCACCCACTCCCGGGCGTGATTTTTGCCCGGGAGTATAAATCCCACGCATATGCATCGGAGTCATTTTTTAAGACGGGAACGCCTACCTTGCATATCATTAATGCAAGGAAGGTGTTCACGCAAAAAAATGACGCTAACTCCATGAACTTTGGCGCTAGACGCGTCTAACGCCAAAGTATAAATATGGAGTTAGTTTTGCGTCGAATTTGCATCGAAAAAAACGACGCAAATTCGGCGCAAACGGAGTATAAATATGCCCCTCTATGTCTGTGCCGTATTTGTCTGCTAGGTTTGCCAACCTCTGATGCACCCTGCTCACTTCTTTGGTTATTTTGGGGCACAGATACCTCAATTCTGCTTCCGTGTATGACTCTAATCTGTTCACCCCCATCGTTCCTTCTACTAGTTCTGTGGCTTCTACACCCAGTCTCACAAAATTCAGATATTCTTCTCTCTCTGACCTCTCTGCGGTCACTGAAGTAGTCTGTGGACTGTTGAGCTTGCCTAACCACTCATTCAATTGTTGCGCTGTTATGCCTTGCAACAAAATATTTCCAGACTGCATCACTGGAGTCTGCATCATATTTGTACTCATTACCTGTGGGGTTAATGTTCCCAACCCTGCTTGCCTCATTGTTTCCAAAGGAACCCCAATCGGACTAAAGTCCAACAAGGACCTAGACCTTTCGGCTGGCTGTCCTCCCTGTGTTATTCCCTGCAAGTTTCCGGTAGACCTTCCTCTTATGGCCTCTTGGGTCATTACTCCCTGGTCACATACGCCAGGCTTAGCTTGCGCATACAGCGGTACTGGTGGACCAACAGTAATTAGCAGTGATATAGCGGCTGGTGACTGTCCATTTCCAAAACCCTGTAGAGCGTTAACTCCCACAGCTTGATTCATCATGGGTGCTGTAGCTACTGACTGCGGTCCTGCAACAGAAGTGTAACTGTTGCTGCGGCTGGGGCAGGAATAGTGGAGTTGGCTCAATCTGCACTAACTTTGATCTTGTGTATACTGGATCAGGCGGCACCATCAAACTCGTAGTTGTCTCTAGTACTGGGACATCAGGATAAAGCCTTTGAATCTGTGGTGGCTGCAACTGTATCCGTGTCTCTGGTGCAGTGGGTACACTGACACCATTCTGTATCAAAACTGTATCACTTGTCTGCACTGTATTCATGATTCCCTTATTCTGTGCCGGATCTTCAGGACCCACATTAGTACTCTGTCCATTATCATTTATAGCATATGGTGGCGGACGGTCATGTAACAACTGATTAGGAAACTATTCATCGTCTGAATCATCTGCATCTGCCCAAGACCTCTGAGTCTCCTTTGTCTTACTAGAGCCTTTGTCTGTCTTACAAGTGGCCTTCTTTCCCTGTGCCTCATCTTCTTGAATTATTGCCGGAAATATCTTAATTCCGTCAACTATTCCCCTTCTACACATCTTGGTCTCACTATCCAATTTAGCCTCAGCTAGAGTCTTTTCTGCTCTTTTCATTCTCCTCATAAATTTCTGCTGCCTTTGTTGTATGGCCATTAAATCCCAGACTGATAATGCCTCATACTGAGCTGGTCTTAGGGGCGGCTTTTACTCACTTAGCACCCTTCACAGATTTTACAAAATCCTTATATTAAACATTCCGTACTCCGGAAACGCTAAACATCCCTCATTCTCCGTCAGTTTGCACCACTGCTTTAGCCAAAGACATGGTGCAACTCCCTTCTCCTCCATTACGATATAAGCTGGAGTATCCTCTGGCCATGTAGGCTCCCCCACACTCGCTGTAATGTATGTAACTCCCTTCAAGGCACACTTTAGAGCCTTGAAAAACTTCATTTTTGCGTTTTTTATTTTGTTTAGAATCTAATCAGGAAGTGACTTTAATTCCCAGAACACTCTTCGTCTACCTTCTCAACCAATTGCCTCTCACAGACGGCTGCCAATCCGTGAGCAACCCTCCTCAGCAACTGACCTATCCCAGCACGGCTCAAATGACGTCACACTCACACACACTGCGGCTGACAAAGTCTTGCGGCTTGTCCTCCTCACACAAAAACTAATGCAATATATTGCGAGCACCTTTAACAAAAAAAAAAACAAATTTGCTGGTTTACTACAGGAAGGGTAACACAATCGCTTCAGAACTTTACAGAGATTTCACTTGAAGCCTTGGCCGCTACTCTCTCCTTCTCAGCTCCTGCACTCGCAAGCAGAATTCGACCCGCAAATCCTACTCTCGACTTGTCAATGGTTCGTTCTAGTGCACTTTAGAACTTGCCAAATCTCCATCGAAGGTTTCATTCAGACAATTTGACTCAAACTCGACTTGCCAACCACGCCTGATTGACCTATTAAACCGCACAAAGTACAACATAAACCAAGTGTCTCATACACTTATCAATAAACTCCGGAGTCATAGACCACGCCGGGTCCGTACATCACCAACAACCACTTGGATAATTTTTTACCACACACTCACATGAAGTTCACTGACTTCCCTACTCTCATACTGCGGAGTACGCCCACTCCTACTAAAACAACATTACCTGGCCTAAATTCATACAAACTTCACAAATCACCTGCAATATGCATAAGCGGAGCCAGCGCAAATTCTACACCACACATGCTAGAACGCTGAGAATACACCCAACTCACTTAGGCAAGCTCCAAGATTCCGGGACAGTCATGGTGAATTTAGAAACCCATCAGACCTTCAATTTGCATTATTTTGAAAAAACACTTTTAAACAATGGTCCCTCGTCCTGGGGCCCACAATGGGCCTAAACCGTTGCTCTGCTACCATAACTGCTAACGTGTCCCAATCTAGTTAATTTATTCACTCTGGGACTCGTTTTAGGCCAATGAATCTTTTGACCCTGATTGAAGACACCTTAGGACGAGATAACTGATCAACATGTCAATCAACAAGTCAATAATGTCATCAATTAGACTCAGAAACCACCATGACCTTTCAGTCATGAATAACCACACCAGTTAAGTACGATTTTGTGATGTTTATTCCCTATTGATTACAATTCTACTAGCAAGTTTATTAGTCTTAAAACCATGAAACACATCAGCATTGTCATAATATGCAACTCAAATAAGATTTCATCAAAGCAAAGATCACAAACATTAGCACAACGTCAACATAGGTTAACCTTAGCAGAGTATCATTGGAGCATTATTCAACAAAGCATTGGTCCAGTCATTTGTCTATTTGCGTCCGTTTTGTGAACCCCTTAACTAACCTCGAATTAGCATTGGCATGTTGGGCTTCATGCAAAACAATTTAGCAACACGAATTTGGAAAACATCTATCTACGGTCTCTGTCAAAAGAAGCAGTTGGTACCTAGAAAGGAAAGGCAAACAGTCAATTGTTACCCCCCATAAAAGGTCAGCATACAGAGACAGTCTTCGTCCTCAGGACATCAGTTGATTCGCGATCAGACAAGGAATTCAGCAAGCCGGGTAAGAAGGGACAGGAGAAGTATAGGACGGGCAAAATAAGGGCAAGGATGGTTTGAAGAACCAAACAGCAAAGTCTCTATGTAGAGTGACAAAGTATCTGGGTCATAGCAAAAGTTTGCAATGGCATCTCCTAATGGCTCCTTGTGTCAAAGGTTTTTATCCCTTTTCTGTTGTACAGTCCCCTAATTTCTAATTGGTTAGGGTTGGCACCCCACTATCTCCATCCAATGGGTTTCACTGGTAACATCAAAATTTGTCACCCCATAACATTTCTCACGTAGTTTATTGGTTCCTGTGATTGACGTCTCCAGCGGGTAGAATGTCCGGTATGATTTCATACTCTCGTGGTCCTCTCGCATCCTCAGTCAGTAGGTCCATTGTCTGTACCGGTGTAGGCGACCCTGTACCTGTATCTAGTCTACACTGTTGCATTCATGAGAACGTATCTACTACGGTTACACTCATCTTCTAGCTTTGGAAAAATACGAGTACATGTTCTTCAGCAAGTCAGCACACTGCACGTTAGAAAAACACATTTAATATGAAACCGGGCAGCTAGGCCTTGGCTCATGCTAACTAAGACCTATTCATTTATTAGCAAGACCTTAACATTTAACTCTTAATATTAGTGCAAAATCATACAGTAACGTATCAATTATTTAGTTATTAGTCAGCTTCATTAATCATTTCATACATTGGTGGCCACTCCCCGTGGGCACATTTCAAGCGCGTGTTTAGCAATAACACGTTAATACATTTTCTATGCTGCATTATTATGCATTAGTTCATAAACATTTCAAGATAAATTTTGAGTATAAGAGCTACGCTCCCACATAAGTATTACCTGTTGTGGGTTTTCTAAACAGTTTAGAAGTGAATCTGTCTTCCTTCACCCTAACCACGGCGTCAAGGAAAACAATTCTAGCATCACAGATGTTCCACGTAAATTCTAGGCTATAGTTGTTCACACTGAGTATTACAACAAAGTAATGTACTTGTTCCTAATACCTTGCTGTATCAAAAAGAGGTTGTCTATGAATCTCACCCACATTACTATCCTCTCCAAATCTGTGCCCTTGACAGATACTAATTTCATGCATACTACTATTTTTTATTTATGGTTGCATCATGGCTAAAACTTCAGTAGTCGGGGGCTTAGCACTTCAAAACACTGGCGGCAGAATCTCTTCAGACCTTTGGTCAAAATTACTTGCGGCTTTCTTCACTGCTGAGGTATACTCTATACGATATGCATGTTTTTCGATAGCATGTAGCCAGTGGTGCATTTTAAAGCACACTAGTTCAACAACATTTCCCTTATTTTAATATCCTTTAGTTGGGTTTAAGGGTTCTCCATCAAGACATTTTAGCAAACTGAATCACCACACTACACTTGGACATCGGGCCAATATATTGAACAGGATATGAAATTTCAAATGTGATTGATTTCAGGACTACTCAGTAGCAAATACTGCATCCCAAAATGCACTTGGCAAGTTTCATTGGTTGTAACCTATCAGGATTTAAAAAAGCCTTTTAAAATATATTTAGACTTTTTTTTGCACAAAAGAGGTTTTGCAAAATGGTTGGCAAATGGTGCAGTTTAAGAACGTTTCATTAGTTTTTGTCATGTTTGGAGTGCATTTATCAGCACTCAATAGAATTATGTTATTTGTCAGACAAAAAAAGCTTATTACAAGAGATAACTATCCTACTGTGAAGTAATAGGATTCCTCATCCCCAGGCACTCTAATACAGAATGTTGAAGCTACGTTCAATGGCATTACTTGGTAACCTTGAGTTCCAGCTTCCATCTTTTATTCATGATTTTGAGATGCTTGGCAAGTGCCATAGCCTGAAATGTAGCTCACATTTTGAATTACTTTAGTACTGACAGTCAACGAGCACAGGAACTGAACGAATTGTGAATCCCATGTTGCTTCTAACGCACATAAATTAGAGTTAACCAAGGATCCCAGCTGGTATTGCTGTCATGCGATTTGCTGACAAGGTACTCTTCTTCCTAAACCTGATGTTAGGATTCAAAAAGCAATAGCAGTATCAGACATTAAACTTAGCTCAAAAAGTCCTGTTTTCTTTTTCGGTACAGCCTGCAGGCAGCGAAAATGCTCTGTCGCTATGGTGAAGATCTATTATATCTGGACAAAAAAAACTCTACAAAAAGGGGCTTTTAGCCCGCTCATCGCTTACCATTTGATGGCACCATATTCACCCCTGTTTGCTGCCTTCAAATTCAGCAACCACTGAGATACAGTTACTTTCTTGTCGTTGTGTGGAGCATGGCCCAAGTGCAGATTAATTGAACTTAATTAGTCTCCTTCTAACCCTCTTGTTGTGATTAAGGCACTAGTTCCTTTTATTGTATTTTAAATAGAGCAAACTCGACCCGATTAAGTGACACTACACTTGAGCACCAGTTACAGTTACACAATTCCACATTCATTTTTATTTTTTTCTTGGTACTGTTGTATATGAACATGTCATGTGTGTTTTTAAGGTACTGATTAGTTTTCATGTATACACCCTCTCATGCTGCTTGTTAGCATTTTCGCCTTTACATTTTTTTGTAAATACTTTTTGACGCTCCTTGTTCCACCCCAGGGAGCCTCATTGGTATGTTCCATACTTAATTTGCTCTCAAACCCCTACAGCTTTTAGATCCTATGTCTACCACTCCCTCCTCTTCCTTTCCTCACTTGCTGTGACTCACACTGCATTTGTTGTTGTGTTGTTAATCTCCTAGCACTCCCTTATACTCTATGGATTTGATAACGTTTTGCTTTGTTTTTCAAAAGATTCAAATTCAGGCATTTCATGTGGTTCATGTGGAAAGGTTCTGACTGTCCAAATCCGCAAACCAAGTATTAATGTTAAAGGTTAGTTTGTAATTTCAAACCATATTTTTATACCAGCTGAGGGACTACTATTTCCGTTGTATGTGCTTGTTGTCCACCATACATGATCTCTATTCATTGCTACCCCTCTCTGAGCGTTTTTTATATGAAAGAGTCTGTGGTTTTAATCTGTATTAAAATTGAATTTTGCTTGTAAAGTCACGTTTGGTCTTTTTACTCACATACCAGCAAATTACTATCCATCTCATTTGTTTTTGCTGATGCTGAAAAGCATCATCTAAAAGCATTGGCAAAAGTAATAAGTCTGTACTGGCAAAGTCAAAAGGCAAGACCTGTTGGCTTTACCAATGCTTGTTTTAGATTGCACTCTTTTGCATCCAGCCTCTAAGCAGTCAATCAGAGGTTCTTGAGGTAGCTGAGGGTGGGTAAAGTGGTCAATGCGATACTGTGATTCATGGTCAAATGATGTGCAATATCATTGCCACTCTCTTATTTTAGTCATGTGAAGTCCATGACAGCACTGAAACAACACCCAGTCGTGCACCACATACATGAATATTAATAGCAGAAGAGGAATAAATAATGATGCTTTCTGAAAATACTAGGCATGGGTGCCTGAGGAATAAATACTACAACTTTAGTCTGTGGAATTTTTGCATAATGTTTTCACAGATGACATTGAATATACCAAATTGGAATACTGGTGAGAGGCAAAACAATAATGAAATAAGATTGCTTTGGTAATGGTCTTGAGCAGCATAACTATTTCCTTCTAGTAAATGTGAACACTGGCTTCTAACATAAGCGGTGACTGCAAATCGGAACAATCAAAAATATGGTTTTAAATAAAAAGAAGCAATGCACACTCCACCCCTGCTAACATACCCCCCCCCAACAGACTGTTAAATACCTAATATCTCAGCCCACAATGGACTCTGTCCTCCTAGAATCTCAGACTTCCCTCTCAAACGCAATCTACAGCAGTGAATGTTACTATGAGAAGGTGGCTCATGAGAGGTCGAAGGTTATGCCTGGGCATTTTCCTCCCTCTATGGGGCTTTTTCTAATGTGCCTTAGCAGTGTTTTAGTAGTATACTATCATTTTCAAAGTCTAATGATTGTGTCACCCCAACACGCTTACTCACTTTCCTGATCCCTCCTGCCACCCATTGTTTCTCTTTTTCTCCACACCCTTCCTCATGGAGAGATGCCTAAGGATGGATACCCCTAAAGCACTGCTGTCTGTCTGGTGGGACACATCCATCTCAGTTAATATCCTTTCATCCACAAAGCTCCTTCCTCCTTTCTGCAGTCTTGTGTCCTTCCTTTCTCTCTCTTTGCCTGTATTTGTTTTATCTCCCACCTCGTTATGCCTTGAGAGAGTTTTATGATAGCTTAAAAAGAAATACAAATAGACCAAGTAACATCCTAAATAGATGTGGGAGCAATTTAATTATGCCTGCATAATCTTAAAAAAATGTATGATTGAGAAGCAAAATTTCTAAAATTATGCCATAATGCCATATTGAGTAATTATGCTGCCATCTGTGGCAAAATCATAGTGCCAGAATAACATGAACAACCAGAACACAAGTGGCTGTCCTGCAATGTTTTCACTATTTTTAGCACAAAATGCACCTCTTGCACCGCAAATTGATGAGAAGGTGCATTTCACAGCAACATATAGTACTAAATGATGAGTTTGCATTTATTATAATTTGCTTCATCATAATTGTCTTGACATTTCACATAAAATATACAAATTCCCCCTCCCCAATCTTACGCAACCAGCTACAACTGGAGTCTATTTGCACTAAAGTTCTAAATTAACATTTTATTTAATTGAAACGACTGATCACTCTATTTCTCTTCCCCCCCTTGCTCTCTCTCTGTCTTTCTCTATCTGATGGTCTTGCAAATCATCTGGCTCACTCTTTCTGGGTATCTTTCTAGACTTCTTTCATTTTCTCTCTGTCTTCTATGTCTCTCTCCCTCTTATTGTTCTCTCTTTCTGGTTCTCCTTCTCCAGGTCTCTTTTTAAACTATCCTATGTTGGCCTGTGCACCACCCTTCTCTCTATCATCCTCTATCAAGCAGTTCCCACTTCTCTACCACAATGTGCATCAACCCCTCATCCTATCCCATCAGGCCCTTCCTCACCCTCTTATATTTCTCTGTGTACCTTGTCACCATACTGTAACCACTAAGCATTCCTTTCTCCCTATCCATTAACGTATACTCCATTGGATTACTCATTCTTTCTTCTTCCAATCAACCACAGGCCTTTTTCTCCTCCTCTACTCATCCTTGCTCATACCTTCAGGATCCACAAACCTCCTATTCAACAATTTCGCATAGTCTACCACAGTCCCCATACTTGTGTACCCTCTGACCTTCCACCACCCTTATCCTCCACCCCACAATCACTTTGCTTTCCCTGTCACACTCCCATCTGCCTTCTCTACTGATTCTCCTATCAATTACCCCTTGACACAAAATTAGTCTATACCTCCAAACCCTCCTAATTTGAAGAAGCCTTTGCATAACTCAACTGAAGCATTTGGAGAGGAGGGAGATCAACCCATGCGGGGGTACTCAAGAAGTGATACCATCAGGAGGCTGGAATGGGGGATTGATAGGTGTAGTCGAAGGTACCATGTTCCTGTGAGATCTTATTTGCATTTCCCCCAAACCTCCCATACCAGGGAAGTGGTCTATAAAGAGATCTAAACTCGAACCCCAGCAAACAAATCATGCTGTAGTATTTTAAAATCATGTTTGAAAGCTGGCAGTCAGGAGTCAGGACTCCTTAAAAAAACTAGGTTACCCACTGGTTACGGCAGGTTAGGCATTGCTACTTAATCAACAGGAGTGCTATATATATATATATATATATATATATATATAGAGGGAGAGAGAGAGCAGAGAGGATTGTATGCGCAGCAGACACCTTTGACTTGGTGAAGGTTTTTATACATAAAGATCTGGTGGAAGGCCTAATGACTGTTGCTTTGCCAACACCCAAGGTTTGATTAACCTTAGCTTTCAAGTCAAATCTGAAGTCCAAAACAAGTTAGTAAAAGATGTTGACATGGATGATGAGAGAATTCCTAACCTAAGGGAGATGAATTAATCTACCCGACTGGGAATAAAGAGAATACCCAGAGGCAATCCGGGCAGAAGTAATTATGAGGGGGAACTGTTGGACTGTGAGAATTGGGCTTTGAATTTGTCCTTGGTCTCACATAATGGAGGGGCAGATAAATTGAATGACTGTAGTACTGTTAAACCCTCTTTAAGGAGTGAAAAATGGAAAACCAATTTAGGGTATAAAGTAGAGACTATTAGTGTTAGTAAGTTAGTTGGAGCTCTCAGTATCTGCAATTTTCATAGTCCTACTGAAGGCCTACCCAATTAGATCAAAATACTGTCCTGGAGTACTACCGGGATTAGAAAAATCCTGCCTGAATCTGATAGGAAACCGTTCATAGAAGCCTATGATAGCTACCTCTTCAGGAGACTTGGTGCTCTGCCTTTATTTTTAGAAATGGGTTTACAGCTTTCTGCATAAGCACAGTTCAGTCAGGTAGGAAAAGACCTTCAGGGGTTTAGCAATTTGGGTCAAGATTTCGCTCCACTGCTCAATTTGGCCTATCCCAATAGGCTTCCCAGATGCACTAGTGATAAATGTGGTGCTTCCATCAGGTATCCCTTTAAAAACATTTAATGTGTAAAATCAGGTAGAAGCTCGTAAGGCATATTCAGCAGTGATAAATGTGTAAGAGACTACCCTTTCTGACTATCTGGACAAAGATGGTGACTGGAGACTTCAATTCAACCTTTGATCCCATGGTGATAACCCCCTCTGATTTGACATTGGAACAAGATAGCGTCTGGAGGATCCAGCAGTTGGAACTTCCCCCTTATGAAATGATCACCTAGAGCGGCGCAAGTGTTAGCACTGACACATATTTTTGATGTAAGAGCAGCTAAAAACAGCACACCTTCAGACAGGGAAGGCAATATTACTTTTAATAGACTGTGCTATTTGAGTTGAATTGGCCATTTCTCAATTGACTCAAGCCTTTAGCCCTTTCTGATGGATATGGCAATATTGCATAGGAAAGATAGCGATCACAATGCTTTGTGTCTGACACTAGTGGGTAGTATGGCAGAAAAACCTACAATCATGGGTAAACAGGAAATAGGGATCCCTCCCACACTAACAATGGTAAAGCCATTTGGTGGGACTGGGTTGTCAAGCATACTATAGCTTTGGAATTAGCTCTCTGGAAGTTTAATGCCCCCTCCTTTCTCTGAAGTAAAGTTAACCATATTGCAGTAGGGTCATGAAGTATTCCTTTTTGAGATTAGGGAACTTTTAGCCCAAGTCAATAGGGATGAGAGTAAAAACAGAAAAGAGGTGGCTTAGTATAACAAAGTATGCAGGACAACAAAAGCAGATTTATTAGCAGTCAAATCTGAGTGAGATATGGATCACTTTTTAGGAAGGAATTAGCTAAAGTCAATAGAGCCTGAGAGAGTATATTGTGGGGAAATCTGCATGATGCAATGATAGCTAACGATAATAACTCCTTTTGGAAACCAGAGAGACTTGGAACATTTTGTTCAGCCCCAGGATTGGGTAGCACATTTTAGCAATCTCTACACATGTAGTAATGATCTGGGACCGCAAAGTGAAGATTCCTTGCCTGTATTTGATATAGTTAATCTAAGCAATTTAGAATTTGATTTAAGTCCATCCTTGTTGGCTAGTAAATCTTCTCTATCATCTAGAGCTCCAGGGCCTGACAAAATCCCAAATGATTTCTATATGGCTTACCCGGAAGTGTGGGGCCCCTATGTAGATTTTCTATCTAACGCAATCCTGCTAGATATGGAGATTCCTCCTTCATGGAAAATCTCAGAGATTATACAATACTTTAAAAAGAGCAACACAATGACCCTGTTAATAGCAGGCCGATCAGCTTGATGGACACATCACAATATATATTTTACAAACAGGTGCCTGCCCATCTTCAAGATTGAATCCAATAAACTGATGTGTTATCAGACCTTCAGGTGGGTTTTAGAAGTAATATCAGTACTATTGATCAGATTTCTGTTTTACTTGTGTTTTTTGCAAGACGTCAGTAAGCAACAGGGTAAATTGTATGTTGCTTTTGTTGATATACCTGCTGCCTTTGTCTTGGTTCCAAGGGGCAAGCTGCGGATGGTACTGGAAGCAAAGGGTATTCTGTCAAATTTATTAGATATTTTAGTGCGGCTACGTACAGAAAATTATGCCAGGATCAGGTTGGGGAAAATGGGCAACTGATGGACCCCATTACGAACTAACGCAGAGTTAGAAAGGTTTGTGTTCTTCCCTACCCTGTTATTTTGTATATTGAACAGGTGGTGCTTTCATTTTTTTGGATGACACCTTACTGCTTTTGCGTGGGGAATTGAGCTGAATAGCTCAAAGACCAAATGTCTGATATTCATCCCCTCTAAGCAAAAAAACACAAGAGAAACATATACATGGGCAAATATTTAATCGATCAGGTGTTACATTTTGACTATCTGGAAGTAAGATGAACAGCAAATCCAAATTGGGCTCCCAACCTTCAAAGAAAGCACATACTGCTAAGGCATCATACAACAAGTATAAGGAACATTCATAGGGCAGTATCATAGAGGGTTGCACCCACCTTAGAGTTATATAATATAAAGACTTTAGGGGCAGCTCTGTATGGTTCAAAAATTTGTGTGGGGTTGTGGGTGCTTTTTTTGCCCTGTCTGCATAGGTGCATCAGAATAATTAACTCATAGCTTATTCTTTTGACCGGCCTATGGCTATTAAAGAGCAAAACGGATAGCTTCTCTGTGTAGGAAATTAGGTATTTGCCCAAATGGAGGCTGATCTCAGAGACCAGTAGACTGGTGGTCTATTCTAGTGCAAAACATTTGATGTCACCTTGTGGTTGGCGTAGTAAGTGCATACAAGCTAATGAGTAGCTGTCAAAATGTTGCCTACATTACAAAGGTGATCCATGTACTGTTACTTAGCATTCTTCTACAGGCTAGAATGAATTGAGATTTTTATGCATGCACTTTTTTATTGCATTTTCCACATTATCTGGCATATACTGAAACAACTGTGGCCACTGTAACTTGAGAAATCAGATTGGACACAAGTTACATACAGTTTTTTGCAATTTGTAGCACAAACCAATCTAGGAAGCCAATATATTGGAATCTATGTGCTATTTTAGTAGAAAATATAAAGGGATACCTTGGCATTGCTAGTGTTGAAGAAGTTGTTCCTAAATAAGTGACCATATACACTCACTGACAAAATGTTGTGAAGGCATGCAGTGTACACTTGTGTTAACCAATACATATCATGTTGAATAATTTAAAAACTGACGTGTGTGTTTTGGTTTCTAAAGGAAAATATTTTTTTCTGTTAGTGTTTAATTTGGAATTTTATATCTATGTTTTTAATCAAGATGATGAAACAGTTACCTTTGTAGAATATATGAAATACATGTATTGCTGCTTTTTTCAATTGGCTTGGATACAAACCAAGAAGCGTCTGTACGGGAGAACTTTAACCACATTGTATTATGGTTTTATTCTGTGTTGTCTTGCTGTCTTTTATGTATATTGTGATGGCTTTATGTTTTGGTTTGTACTTTTATGATTGTGGTGATTAAAATAAAGGTATGATTATGATTATTTTATGTTTCATCTCAATGTATATATCCCAGACTAGGTACAACTGTGTTGTGTCTGTGTTGCACATGAGGAGTTTGTCCTAAACTTTCTAAATAACCATTCAAATTGGTTGCCTGAAGGAGATATCCTACCTTTTCAATAGCACCATGTTGTACACTCGGGCGTGCTGTTATTCAATTCTCAGTCTGTCTCTTTGTCTCCTTGCTCCATCATCACAAATCTTTTGATTTTGTATTCACCAAGTCTACTGCAGGACAATAGACCAATATGGCAGATGGACTACTGATAATCTCCACCACATATGTCTGTTCTAGATTTTACATCTTATCTACCAAGGAGACCCAATGATCTTTCCTACAGTATTTGGAGTTACCTCTTTACCACTTGCTTTTAAATGACCCCCTTAAAATTGAAGGTGAAAATGAACCTAATGAAAATGTTTTTCCGGGGCCATGGCCAAGCCAGTCATCATGGTGGACACAAACTGATCTCACTCCATCTCAAGGCCAACATAATTGCTGTTAATCCTGGCAGATGGCTCACATCTCATACTAACCTGTTTCCTGAGGCTGCTATGGAGGCAAAGGGGAGCACTGTGATCCGAGGGAAGGAGCTGTGTTATTGTCTCCAGCTCGGCCTGCCAGAGACACCAATTCGATCATGCCTTGGTGGACTCCACAGCTTACCTCACTAGCTCACCTGCCGGCAAACACTCCCTCAGGGCCCCAATCAATCCTGGATATGACCGCTGCACATGAGAGCTGATGAACCCTGCATCAATTGGGTGCTGCTGATGGGGACTGCGCAACGGGTGGATGCTGGTTACCAGAGGACTTGGTGAGGTGCCTCGGTGGAAAATAAACAAAGGGGTCCTTATTTTGAATATGAAGAGAGAACTAGGGAATAAAGTCTATTCAGAAAAAGAAATTCTTCTCTCTCTGATTCTAGTACAATAAATCTAAGCATTCAAAAGTTTAAAACAACTCACATATCAATTACAAACACCTAATGTTCAAAAATATTTATTCATAATCATGTAGAAAAAAACTGAATGAATTTCAAAAGACACACACAAGATTCAAACACGGACAAGACTCAAGACGAATCACATATATAACACAAATAAAACAAAATTAAATCAATCTACTAATATTTACTTGACATTTGTCAAATGTATCACACTTATAAATGCACCCTCAAAACATTGATTAAAAAAATATGAATTTTCAAATTTATCCAACAAATTTGAAGAATCTCCAGCTTTCTTTTTAGTCCACAAATTCTGTTCTTCACAGTCTTTAAATAGTTCTGATTTTGAGTTCCAATGTTATTCCATTGGCTTCACTCCAAGGTGCCTCGTGGCCCACAAAGATTTACTGAGGTGAGTATGGTCCAGGAACCAGGGCACATGGCTTTAAGGGCCCCATGCTGGCAGCTAGTGCAGGCACTAAGATCCTGGGGGCACCGTGAGAATTCCATTGTTGGAACCCCATGGAGGATGGAAGGACTCAAGCGGGGATGCCACCCCTGGGTGAACCTCTCTCCCCCCGCCAAAGCAGCACACCGGGCATGCAGGGCCTACCTGGGAGTGATGGGGCCCACATCCTCTGGCCCAGCAGTCCACCACCTCCCCCTGCAGAGTGGGGCCTGCGCGGCAGAGCTGGCCTGACTATACAACATGTGTGCTTGCTATGCCTTCGAATGCAAGGTGGGGCTTTGGAGCATGTTATATTACCCATTAGAGCTAGGTGAACGTCTTTCAACTGACTGCCTTTAGCACCCTGTGGCCATGTGCTTGTGCCCTTCTACATACTGGATACTGTTGAGGGCTTTCAGCGAGGAGACAGATAATTTAATTTGTCCCCCAGGGTAGCTGGCGACACAGATGGTACCCCCTTCACACCCGCATTGTACCTAGTCACCACTAGCACTTAACAGCCTGCCCGGAGGTGGATCCTTTACAGTAGTCTTAGCCACTCTGGTGAGACATTATCTAACAACCCCAAGGGAGGCAAAGAAGGTGTGCCACAATGAGAAACTATTTGCCTAACTCCAGCGCTTTGCCGATCTGGATGCACACGCATGGTGCATGCCGCTCCCTTTCCCAATTCAGACCCAAAATAGAGGTTAGTGCTGCAATGGCATGAGATGAGAAGTGCACAGGACTTCACAAGTACTCTGCTCTTCTTCTGGCCAAATGCATACTCACAGAACTTTTGCAGTCCAGTCCACCCATGCCTGGTTGATGGTTGCACTCTATGCTTCCCCCTCTTCCTTAAGAGATGCTGCCAGCAGAGCTGAATTTTTTGGGGTCCCCACTGGACTACCCCCCTGTGCATCGCCACCCCCAGCAATGGATTGATTAAGACCCAGCATGTCGGCCACATCGGTGGCAATGGGCCCAACTTTGTACGCTATTCCAGAAACTCTGGCCTGGTAAACTCAGGAACACCTTCCATGTCAGCTGAACTGGATAAAGCATTGGCTGCCATTGAACACTCTAGGATATAAGTGGGGATTCTCGCTATTGAACTCAGTCTCCTACAAGATGACCACCCCAAGCTGGTGGACAAAGCTTCTGAGGGGGAAAAAGCACTTGCTGACATGAAATCCCATATAACGGAGCACCATGTTGTGCTCTGAGACCTGTGCACTAGTGTCCAGCAGCTTGAGGTGAGGGCTGATGATGATAAGGGTTTTCTCACAGAAGGGCAACATCTGAATACTTGCCCTCCCTGTGGTGGTGGAGGGATAGCACCCTCTGTCATTCCATGAAAATTATTTCATAACTTTCATACCTGCAATGGACCTTTCCCCCTTCTTCCTCTTGTAGAGGGCCCATAGTATCTTGTCCTACCGCCTCCTACGGGGTCTCCTCCACATCCATATTGGCCATGCTGCTACACTTCTGCAATAAGGACACTATATTACAGACAGCAAGGCAGGCAGTATCACTGTGATTGGAGTACAAGACTGCAATTCTTTTCCCAGACTACACAGTTTGTGTAGCAACAGCGCACATCATGGTTGTGAAGCACCCCCTAATACACATGGGACTGCAGTATTCCCTATTTTTCCCGGCTCATCTCAAGATACTTGCTAACAAAGTTTCTTCTTCACTGATCCCACGGAGGCATGAAAGTGGTTGGACTGGCAGGATAGTGGGGCCTCCTCAGGCCGCCTCGAGAACCTCCAGGGCCTGAAACAACATCAGCGTCATCAGTGAGGCAGGGCAAGTGGAATAACCACACCTCACCCCTGCCTGTGCATCCACGGACCTCAAGCAAATCATGATAGAGTGCAGGGGGTTCTTGAGGCAGTGGCCACTCTGGGAACTATGGCAACTTCCACAGATGGGGACATCGGACCGCACATCTTTACATCTGATGAGGACTCAATAGGCTTGGACGATACCCCTCCAGATTCACAATCCCTTCCCACTGTCACCCTGCAAACAGCCGACTGCCTTGTATGAATCCAGTTTCCTTACATGTATACAACTTCACTCAATGCTCTGAGACTGTATATTGTTTTATTAATGGGAGGGCAGGGAAAGGTTAGTCTTACTTCACCATCTATGTATAATGTTAATCGGTTGCTGTTTGACAATGGGTACACGTAAGGCATGTTTCATATCCCTCTGAAAGCTGCCGCTTCCTCAGGCCACTGATGCTATGAGTCATCCACACCACAACACTCATGCACGAAGGGCTAATGAGTTAAACAAGCTGTATTATATATAATGCCATAGCCCCACCTATCGATAGAGGATGTTAAACGCTGTCCATATGGGCACTCCACCTGTTGCAGAGTGCTCAGTTGTTACTTGCTTGTTCATGCTTATTTCTTCCTCTGGACTAGTCCTCTCATTTTTAATATGGTGGTCAATGGGTGCACATCTGTCACAGATACATGTGGAGGCACTGTCGATTGAATTAGGGAAATGTCCTGATTCCATCCTTCCCTTGGAATTGCATTCCCCCAGTGCCATTCTGCCTGTGATGACTTGCATGAACGTTCGATTCCTCATGCTCAATGGTCCAGGACTGCATACCGCGAGGAAGCGTTTCACTGTATATTCATATATACAATGCCAGAAGACAAATATAGTGTTCCTCCAAGAAACACATACCATGTATGAGGAAGTGGGGCAGTTGTGTTGACAATTGCGTGAAACACTGCATGCTACGACATATTTAGCTTATGCCAGGGTACGACTGGATTGGATGATGCCCGCTTCCCAAACCTGGAAACAGGTGTCACGGTGGACAGAGAAGGTCATTAGATCCTAATGGAGGACTCCTTTGATGGCAGGCCAGTGTTGCTGGGAAGCATTTACGCCCCCAATGTCAAGCAGAGCCCCTTCTGGAAGGAGCTTTCAGCCCACCTTGCACATAAAACTCATCTTCCCTAGCTACTGGGTGGCGATTAAATTTTGTGCTGGATATTGCCCTAGACAGGTCACACACCCCCACTTCCCACCCAGCCTACAGGCAGCTTGTGTTGTGCATGGATCAGTTAGTGGTGCCTCGTGAATATATGGTGCTTGTTAAACCCCACTGCCATACTCTACTCCTTTTATTACTTTCTGTACCAATTCTAACTTTGCCTAGGCCACTGTCTTTGCTTGGAGTCCCTCCTTCCATGCCTACGACACTCAGACTAAGGATGGGTGGAGCTCCTGGAGTTCTACTCTGTGGAATTCCGCAGAGTTATCTAGAAACTCTGTGAAATTCTGCAGAGTTCTGTGTGTTTTTTGGAACTCCGCCCAGTCATGCTGAATATCTCAAATCAAGAGCTGATCTAAGCTGCCTGCAGGTTAAACTATATGAAAGGAATGGAGCAGTGGACAGAGAAAAAAGGGAATCCCACTGTTGACTGGTTGCTTAGTAGCCCAACTCTTTTCCGGGTCAGCTGGGTAAAGCATACTCTGTCTTGCAGCCTTTTGCTGGTGAGCGGCGCTTCGGGTCTATTTGCTTCTGTATATACATTGAGTCAAAAGTGCTAAGAAAGTCCTGGTAATTATTAAGCATGAAACCACATCCAACCAATCAAATCGAGCCCACAAGAAGAGGTGCAGAAAACAGAGGATAAGGACTACAAAGAGCTACCTGCCCGTTTTGCTTTTTTGAAGCGACAGTAGGAAGGCTGACGCGCTGAGACAAAAAAAAGCGAACAAGACCAGTTAGGAGATAATGGTGAGTGACAACATAGTGCCAAAAAAGCAAAACATGCCATAGTGACTGGAGAATGTAATCTTTAACATTGGTTTCAAATGGAGGTCTTGTGTACACTGGCATGAAAGCTATTGATGGAGCAGGCATGCTTGTTTCACAAAGGCTATCAGTGCTTTGAGATTTTTTCACAAAGGGCCTAAACACTAGGCCACGCAGGTGCTATTTAATTTTGTGGAATAGAGGGCGGTCAGGCAGTAACACATCTTCTTCATTTATTTTTTATATGACTTTTATTCCATAGATGTAGGTGGAAAAAAAGACATAAATGTTCGATCACTCGCACACTACCATGAGTCACACTGATTTGAACCTTGAACCTCCTGACTGACAGTCCAGGAAATTTACCAGTAGGCCAGTAAAGACTCTCTTCAACACTGAGTCAAAACATAACTACTGTGAAGCTAATGTCAAGAAATAAAAGGGGTGGGTGAGTGGTGTGCTGGTAAACTCCACTCCGCCATCAGGTTGCTGAGTTTTTTTGCCAAACTCTATGCTCCGCTTGGAGTGCGGCATGTCAAAACTCCGGGAACTCCACCAGCGGAGTGGAGTTCTCAGCCCACTCCTAGTTCTGACTACCATGGGAAATTGACTGCACATCATGATGCCCACAAAGTGGATCTTGCGTGGCTGCCCCCATGAACCCCAATTCCACTCTGACACCTCCAGCAAGACACAGTGGAGGATCCATATTCCAAGACACAGAGGGGACACATATCCAACACAACGTTGCTGATAATCTCAACACAGCCACCACTTGTTCCATTGAATGGGATACGTTTAAAACTGTGACCCGGGGCATCTGTATAAAAGACTTCTTAGTAGGTGTGCCCTGGACCTTGAAGCATCAGATTATCAAGGCAGATTCCTGTCTTGCTGATCAAGACAAAACAGCAGATGTTGATACTACTGCTCTCTCTTGATGCATAGAGGTGAAGGAATCCTACGCATCGCTGCTCCAGTGCCTTCAGTGCTTTAACTTCACTGCACGTGCTGTGAAAGTCCACTGGGAGGGCAACAAAGATGGATCGTTATTAGCCTGGATAGTCCAGCAAAATGAGGCTACCTCCCCAATTACAGCGATCCGATCTCTCTCAAGGGAAATACTCTGCATGCAGGAGGCAATACTCCTGGAGTTTTCCATATATTTTGCAAATGTATATTGAGTCCCCAAGGTAACTCCTCAGTCAACTACACAGAAACTATTATCTGTCCTCACAATCCCACGTATCACCATGGCCACTAAGGAAATGCTGGATGCCCATATCATGTTGCAGGGCATCCTATAGGCTATCAAAGAATTGGCCTGCAACAAAACCTCCAGTCTGGATGGACTCCCCTTATAATATCACTCTGTATTCATCACCAAGCTAGCCCTATGACTGGCTGAGATGTTTGAAGAGGCCTTACATTGAGGAATCCTCTCTCCCTCCCTCTGCAAGTCTCAACTGGTGTCAGTCCTGAAACCTGATCAAGAACCAACCCAACTGTAGTCATACATATCCATAGCTACACTAGGCACTGATTATAAAATCCTTGGTAAAATCCTAGCAAGCCGATACTCTCAGGTCATCCCATCACTTGTAACAAAGACCACAATGGCTTTTTCCCTGGCCGAAGCACCTCACAAAATATGCGTCAGATTTTCTGCATCCAGGACCAAGTACAGACTATTTTCTCTCATGCGTCTGCATCGTATTGGATGTGGAAAAGGCATTTGACACCCTGTCGTGGGATTACCTGTTCCAGGTGCTGACCTCCATGGAAGTGGGGAGGCAGCTTCTCAACTACACTCATCTGTTGTATAAAGACCCATCATCCCCGATACCCTTATATGCTTGGGTACCTTGTTCTCTGACCCTTTTCGAGTGGGGAGGGGCACTAGGCAGGGATGCTTCTTTGTTGTTCACGAAAGCGGTGGAACCACTGGAGAGTTGGTTCCATGAGGAGAGGCAAGACCAGGGCATCCCCCTATTAGACTGTGTTCATGCAGTCTTGCTTTATGTGTACAGCTTGCGCATATATCTCAAAGATATGCAACAGCCTCTCACACAACTCTTACAACTTTCGCAGAGATCTCCGGCCTTAACGTGAGCTGGGTGAAGTCTGCAGTCTACCTCTGCACCCTTGACATCAGCGGCATGCCATCATTCTACATTGGTGCTCAGAGGCATTCTGTTACTTAGGGGTTCGCCTCTATGATGCACAGTCAGACTTAATGAGGGAAATCTCCTCAGAGCCCTAGCTTGTATCTTCATGCAGATGACATTCTGGCAGTTCCTCCCGCTCACCCCCATCGGCAAAATCACCCTCATAAAAATGATTGTCCTGCCCATATTATTATTATATCACTTTGCGAACCTTCCACTTATTCTGCGGCCCTTTCTACAGAGAATTGGACACATTGCAGTGCATTTTCCCTTTCTTCAGAGAATTGGACACATTGCAGTGCATTTTAATCTGGGATGCACGGTGACACCGGGTAGCCCTTAAAATGCTGCAGCCCCCAGTGGAGGGGGGTGGGTTGGGAGTTTCCTCCTTGGAAGCCTACATCTTGGCTGCCCAGCTGCAATGGTTATCTCACTGGACAGCTGGACACTATATGGAGGAGGACAGTGACTCCTGTGGTGACCTTACACTGGCCATGTTATACAGCCTGATTTTCCCCAGAGTGCTACCTACCTCCCCCTGGCCCTTACAGGTGGCAATAGTATGTACTTGTATGCTCTACATACACATTAGCTTTCACTAGGAAAACCGGGCTACGTACCTTGCATCCTTTTGGTGTGCCTTCTCTGTTTCCCATGTGACTACCCAGCACAAAAGAAGAAGGACTAGACATCGAGCTCCCTCCACACCATGTGTGATCTCTACACCAAGACCCACCTCCTACCCTTTGCACAATTGACTACAGATGTTTCCCTTATTGACAGGGCAATACCTTACCAACAACTGCACATCTCAACCCAAACACTGTGGGGTACTGTAGGCACAGAACCGCCCCCACATCCAGTCATACGTACAATACTTACTGTTAGAAATGCCGTTTTTGGTTGGCAGTCAGGTTACCCCCTGTCCAAGCAAGGACCCTCACTCTAGTCAGGGTAAGTCACACACAATCCAAATTATCCTGTGCCCACCCTCTGGTAGCTTGGCACTGAGCAGTCAGGCTTAACTTAGAAGGCAATGTGTAAAGTATTTGTGCAATAAATCATACAATAACACAATATAGCACCATACAAATACACCACACAGTGTTTAGAAAAATATATAATATTTATCTGGGTATTTGCAGGTCAAAAGGATAAAAGATGCAATAAGAAATTGTAAAGATATCACTGGAAAGTGATATAACGGGGGTGATTCTCACCCTGGCGGGCGGCGGAGGCCGCCCGCCAGAGTTCCCCCCTCCAAAATACCGCTCCGCGGTCGAAAGACCGCTGAGGGTATTTTGGGTTTTGCACTGGGCTGGCGGGCGACCGCCAAAAGGCCGCCCGCCAGCCCAGTGCAAAACACCTTCCCACGAGGACGCCGGCTCAGAATTGAGCCGGCGGAGTGGGAAGGTGCGACGGGTGCTGTTGCACCCGTCGCGTATTTCAGTGTCTGCAAAGCAGACACTGAAATACAAAGTGGCATGGGCATGGGCACTGCAGGGGCCCCCAGGGGCCCCACGACACCCCATACCGCCATCCTGTTCCTGGCGGCAGAGCCGCCAGGAACAGGATGGCGGTATGGGGTGTCAGAATCCCCATGGCGGCGCAGCAAGGATTCTTATGGGCAGCGGAAAACCGGCGGTTTTCCTCTTCTGACCGCGGCCAAAGCGCCGCGGTCAGAATGCCCTGCGGGGCACCGCCAGCCTGTTGGCGGTGCTCCCGCCAACCCAGGCCCCGGCGGTCCATGACCGCCGGGGTCAGAATGACCCCCAAAGTGTCTTAAGTCTTTAAAAAGCAAACAAAGTCTCTTTCACGCACAAAGTACCTGGTTGGAGTGAAAAATCTCTGCAAAGGGCCGCAGAGGAGGAGATGCGTGGAAAATGGTGTGTGTGTTGGTTTCGCCCCTTCACACACGGACTTGCGTTGTTATTTTTCACGCGGGGAAGACGTTGCATCGATTTCCGGCGTGCGCGCGGGTCTCCTCTTTGGGTCGCCGGGTTTTTAGACGCCCCGGTGTCAGTGTGTGGAATCCTGGGCTTTTTGACCAGCTGAGCGTCGTTCCGGTGGGCGATACGTGGAATTTTCTCCCTCACGGCAGGCGCTGCGTCGATTTCCCCTCTGGAAGTCAGGCGGCATTGTCCAGGCGGGCCGGGCGTCGAAGTTCCGGTCGCACCGCAGGCGCCGCGTCGATCTACTACTCGCGAAGTCGCGCGGCGTTTTTCTGGTTCGGCGTGAGGTGAATATTTCACAGCGGAACAAGCTGTGCGTCTTATTTTTCGCTGCACAAGGAGTCCAGTTGCAAGAGAGAAGTCTTTTTGGTCCTGAGACTTCAGGGAACAGGAGGCAAGCTCTATCCAAGCCCTTAGAGAGCACATCTGCAGCAAAGCAAGGGAGCAGCAAGACAGCAGGGCAACAGCAAGGCAGCAATCCTTTGTAGTAAGCAGTCAGGTGAGTCGTTTAGGCATCCAGGCAGTTCTTCTTGTCAGGGTGCAGGTTCTGGTTCAGGTTTCTTCTCCAGGAAGTGTCTGAGGTGGTAGGGCAGAAGCCCTGTTTTATATCCAAATGTGCCTTTGAAGTGGGGGAGACTTCAAAGAGTGGCTTAGAAGTGCACCAGGTCCCCTTTCAGTTCAATCCTGTCTGCCAGGGCCCCAGTAGGGGGTGTGGCAGTCCTTTGTAAGAGAGCAGGCCCTCCACACTCCCTGCCCAGGAAGACCCATTCAAAATGCAGATGTATGCAAGTGAGGTTGAGTACCCTGTATTTGGGGTGTGTCTGAGTGAATGCACAAAGAGCTGTCAACTAAACCCAGCCAGACGTGGATTGTAAGGCACAGAAAGTTTTAAGTGCAGAGAAATGCTCACTTTCTAAAAGTGGCATTTCTAAAATAGTAATATTAAATCCAACTTCACCAGTCAGCAGGATTTTGTATTACCATTCTGGCCATACTAAATATGACCTTCCTACTCCTTTCAGATCAGCAGCTACCACTTCAACAATGAATGAGGGCAGCCCCAATGTCAGCCTATGAAGGGAGCAGGCCTCACAGTAGTGTAAAAACGAATTTAGGAGTTTTACACTACCATGACATGTAAACTACACAGGTACATGTCCTGCCTTTTACCCACACAGCACCCTGCTCTAGGGGTTACCTAGGGCACACCTGAGAGGTGACTTATATGTAGAGAAAGGGGAGGTTTAGGCTTGGCAAGTACTTTTAAATGCCAAGTCGAGGTGACAGTGAAACTGCACACACAGGCCTTGCAATGGCAGGCCTGAGACAAGGTAAAGGGGCTACTTAGGTGGGTGGCACAACCAGTGCTGCAGGCCAACTAGTAGCATTTATTCTACAGGCCCTGGGCACATATAGTGCACTCTACTAGGGACTTATAAGTAAATCAAATAGTCCAATTTGGTGTGATCCAAGGTTACCAGGTTCAAAGGGAGAGATCATATGCACTTTAGCACTGGTTAGCAGTGGTAAAGTGCACAGAGTCTAAAAACCACCAAAAACAGTGTCCAAAAAGTGGAGGGAGGCAGGCAAAAAGTTAGGGGTGACCACCCTAAGGCTGTCAGGTCTAACACTTACGATGGGCACACATTGTCACCTTATTCCCTGGCTCTATGGGGCCATATGTGAACTCATGGATGCCCCCTTGTTACTCTTCGACAATGGTGAGAGGCAGACATAGGGAGGCCACTTCGAGACAAGTAATAGGAGATAGTGTTGTGCCACCCAAAACGGGTTTCTCAAAACTCCTGTTTCAAGAACATTTAGGGGGTGATTCTAAGCTTGGCGGGTGGCGGGAGCCGCCCACATAGCGGGAACCGCAAGATGACCGTACCGCGGTCAAAAGACTGCGGCGGTCATTCTGGGTTTCCCACTGGGCTGGCGGGCGACCGCCAAAAGGCCGCCCGCCAGCCCAGCGGGAAACACCCTTCCACGAGGAAGCCGGCTCCGAATGGAGCCGGCGGAGTGGAAGGGGTGCGACGGGTGCAGTAGCACCCGTCGCGAATTTCAGTGTCTGCTAAGCAGACACTGAAATTCTAAGTGGGGCCCTGTTAGGGGGCCCCTGCAGTGCCCATGCCATTGGCATGGGCACTGCAGGGGCCCCTAGGGACCCCACGACACCCGTTCCCGCCAGCCTGGTTCTGGCGGTCAAAACCGCCAGAACCAGGCTGGCGGGAAGGGGGTCAGAATCCCCATGGCGGCGCTGCCTGCAGCGCAGCCATGGAGGATTCTGCAGCCCAGGGGAAAACCGGCGGGAAACCGCCGGTTTCCCTTTTCTGACCGCAGCTTTACCGCCGCAGTCAGAATGGGCCTGGATGCACCGCCAGCCTGTTGGCGGTGCATCCGCGGTCCCCTACCCTGGCGGTCTCGGACCGCCAGGGTAGGAATGACCCCCTTAGTTTTATATGTTGCATAGAGCATATATCACCCCGGCTCAATTAAACTGTTATATCCCCTCAGCACATATTACCTGCCCATGCTGCCCTCTCTTAGGGGCAGACTTCTGCCAAGTGATGTGGTCCTGCCCAGCGCTAAAACAATACTGGTCCTGAATACATGACACTCTCCGAGACGTGAGAGACCTGCCTGACTTAGAAACATGGGAAGTCAGCTCCCTGGATATCGTTAGACGTTAAAAGAGTCACAGGGTATGCACCCACTTTGCGACCCTGGCGCTCCTATTGGCCATACACATACTGCTTTGGTTACTGACGTCCTCCGTCTCCACGGAGGGCTTCAAAGGGCCCTTCTGCAAGTGGGGCGCAATCGAGGAAGAGGCACTCCGTAGTGAGGAAATGCGAGGCTTTCGTAAATGTCCCATTTCAAATCACTGGGCCACAATCCTAACTCACTTCCAGCAACACACGTAGGATGACACCAAACCATCTTGAAAGATTGAAAACTGAACAGCGTACACTCTGCCTCTCCACGTCTTCCGCAATGTCTGACTACACCATGGTCGAGCGCCATCTCTTCCAACTTGAAAGGAGTTTCCTCCCTGTCTCTGGGACCTGTTCTTTAACTTGTTGCACTGCATGAGCTTTCCCTTCCACCTTGTGATGGCGCTACCTTCTGCTCATTATTAAATATGTCTCACTAATTGTTCATACTCTGACACCACATCTCATTTAACCTCCCATGAATACGTTATTGCCCCAGTTCTATCTAGTTTAAGTTATCCCACAATGGACTATGTATCCACATTCCCACACCAATTGCCCAGATGCACTCTTGAACGATTTTGTTGGATAAATGATGTGCTGTAGACTCAGTTTGTAGTGGCTCACAATGCATGCCCGATGACATATTCCTCATTGTGTAAAGCACGATAATATGACATTTTGATTGTGATGTATGTCTTGTTTTCTGTTCTACATGAAGTGAAAATACTTAAAAAATTAAAATGTGCTTCGATACTTTTTTTAAAATAGCAAACGTTTGTAACTCCTCAAATGTTTAGGCTGTGCATTTTTTTTTCGATATCTTTTAGGATTAATATGGATGCAAATGTGTAACTTTTCCATCTACTAACAAGTCCCTATTGCACAAGGTGTTCGTTCATCTCAATAAAGAGGCAAAACAGATTCAAACTAAACTCCTTTCATAAGCATTTCTTAGCACACTTATAGAACTTGCAAAATAATTACTTAATGTTGAAAAGGACATTATTATTGATGAGGTTGAACTTTATTCAATGTTTCTATTGCTTGGTACGGGAGAAAAATGAAAAGAAAGTGCCATCGAGCACGACTGACCTTCAGGTGTGAATAAGACTACCAGAAGAAAAAGATACCAAGGGAAAATATACATTGAATGGGTTGAAATAGTCAATTGGGAACGCGTTTATGGCTTTTCAGCATAAAAATTCATAAAACCATGGAAACACATAGAAACCCTTAGCAACAAGTGAAAGAAAGGCAATGACAAACGTACTGCGAATGGTGACACACATTCAAGAAAACACAATGTGCTAATCTTAGAAAAAATATTCCACAGCGAATAAACACTGCTTCGTGTTACGGATATATGCAATTAATGGAGGGTGAAAAAATCGATGAAGTCAAGCTCAATAATGTACCACATATACTTGATCATGGATGTGAGTTTCTGAATTCAACAATGAAATCCTGTCCTAACTGCGGACGCATTTCTTGAACTAGGGTCAGGGGAAAATAGTTAGTTCCATCACCACAGCCAACCTTAAAACACGCTCTACTCTGTAAAACAGAAACAAAGCATTGCAGAATGTCTGCAAGCACATCATGTACTAGGCCCCCCTATTCTCTTCAAAGAGAGACTGCACAGTCGGATCTGCAAAGTGGAGAGGCTGAAGGATCTGTCTGAGAAAAAGAAGGTCAAAAGCAATGTATTTCCCATGGTTGGAAATCAAATGTGTGAATTGACGTTCTGTCAGAATAGAAAATACCCATAGAAATTATATTTCTAAGGACACTGGAGCTTTGCTTGTGAGGGAACCAATACATGTTGTCTCTTGAATATGGGATTCAAAATTACAATGATTCATACTTCAGCAAGTGTGCCAAAACGGATTCTGCAAATCATACATGGCCTAATGCGCTTGTATAGCACAGGTGTGCTTCTTATGGGTTTTTGAAGGGGCATTTTACTGTTAAATAATGTTCATTGTTGGAAACGAAAATGCATATCAATGGCTTTTCTGCTAGAGCACTGGTTAGTGAGAATAAGCCTGACTCAACATCTTCTATTTTCATTCTGCATGATTTCAGTGAAGGGCACAAACATTTCCTGCAGTCCTGCAGCTGAGATTAGCATGTTGGTGGAGGGTGCCTCAACCAGTGCTGTTAGAGCTCTGTGTATTCTTCTAAAATAGGTATTGCATTTGTCTGAGCATAGGCATACAGAGGTGCCCTGTACCCTATTGGAAATTATCATCTTTGCGTTGTAATCCCTCTGATTTTTGCCTTTTGTTCCGAACCCATTTTTGCTGGCCATAGGACTCTGCTCACTTAACTCTTACTAACCAGTGGTAAAGTCCACATACTCTCCCCATTAAACATTATATATTGCTACATTTATGTACTTGTAAGTCCCAAGTATACAGTACAATATGTATCCAGGGCCTATAAATTAAATGCTATTAGTGGACAGCACTGCTCATTGTGCCACTCACTAAAGTAGCACTGCAAAACAAGTCTACAAGCATGCCTTTGAAGCCTGGGGGAAATGTTTTAAACTGCCAATTCGAACTTTCAAAAAAACATTCCCCTTTTTAATACTCCTGAGTCGCCTGAGGTAGGGCCTAAATGCCCATAGGGCATGGTGCATGACATTTAAAAAGTAGAACATGGATATTTAAAGCTGTACATGCCCTGGCAGTGAAAAACCTAGAAAAACATTTTTCACTGTCCCACAGGGACCAGTGAGCTATGTTATAATGCCTTATAAAGCTTAGTTCTGGTATGGGAGCAGCTAGAACAGGCTGCTCCAATGAGTAGTTTGTGAGCCACTGGTAGCTCTCCAGCTACCTGATAGTAGCTCTCCTCTGTGCAGCCCAGCCCACTAAATTAGAATCTTTTGCTTGGTTAATTCATTATATGTGTACCAAAATTGAGGGTTTCTATTTGAGACAAAAATATGTTTATTTTCATGACTCATATAAGCTGATTTGTGAAAAAGAGTCTGAATGCCAAAAACATATTTAAATCTGATATTTGAGTTATACAATGACAAGGCATTTGGGAGACTTTTTACAAATGTTATTGTCTTGGTACCAGAGGTACTGGTGCTATCCATGTTGTGTATTATCAATGTATAGGCATTCCATGTTGGCAAAATCAACTACTGTTAACCTCACCTGATGCACTGAGGTGATCGCTGGTAGTAATCTTGCATATAGCGGCTACTAACGTAATGTTGTCTGATGTGGTCACTATTACAACACTAATAATATTAAAATCTGTCGATGATTTTCTTGGAACATAAGTTGCTTCAGGGTATGAGGCCCCTGGACTAAGAAAATTATACAAAAGCCTATTTTAATAGTACTTTAAAATCCAAATTAATGGTAAAGTTGGGATTTCTATTTCTATTTTGAAAATGTACCTTTTTTGCCAATGTCCAAGGTCACTTGACTGCTGAATGGATTCTCTGTAATAAGATGAGATTTGCTCCCAGGCAGTGGATGAGGTGATTGGGTGTGTAGAGGCATTTTTCTTCCTTGAGCAGGATAGGTTAGGGGGTTGTGACCTGCCCCTTCCTGACCTTCAAAAAGTATGTATCCTGTCACTGACAGATGTAGCTCACACCTAGGCCTGTATCCCTTTGTCTCCCTAGTCAGCTTTGCACCAAACCCAGCGTGAGGTGAGAGCTGCCCCAGAACTGTTTTTGAGTGACCACAAGGGAGAGTTGCCCATTATCCGTGCCACATGTCTGGATGGCCACAGGGAGCTCTGACCAGGGGAAGAAGGGTCCTGCAATGTTGGATTTATGTAGAAAGGGATACTATGGGATAGCCTGTAGTAAAACACACAGGAAGCGCTGCTAAAATGGGTAGGATCACCCCAGGAACTTTTATCCCATCATCCACAAGCTGGCATAAATGTGACACCCCTAGTAGCCTCCTCAAAACACTCCTGGACCTACGTAGAATCAGAAAAAGGAGTGCTCTGCTGTTTGAGGAACCTGAAGGATAGTTAGACCCAGTTGCCTTGAACTTAGGACACCAGAAGTGACTCCAAGTGTCAGTTGGCTCATCTGTTTGAGCTACCTGAACACAACAAGCTTCCTGTGGCCATTCCTACACCGCCCAGCGGACCAATTCCAAGTACACCTGACCTGGGCCCTGCTGCTGGCTTCTGCTGGTTTGAGTGTTGATCCCCAAGGACTGACCCCAAGGTCCCGGACCATTGGCTGGTGTCAAAGTGTACTCGTTCTAAATTTTCCTGACACCTGAGACTTTTAAACTTTTTGCCAACCTTTTGCTCTGGCAAACACTAATGGACGGGGACAAACCTGCTAAGCCACTGGGCCAAAGATGAAATTTATTCAGCTATTGTCTTCTCTGCAGCAGTAAATTTAATCAATTGGGACTTGACAGAAAAGGTGTCAAACTTCATGGAGCCCTTTTCGGCAACAGCTTGCAGCCTTTCACCACTAGAAGAATTTGAATCCCTAGAAAATTGAAGTACAAAGGTAGAAATCTTCACAGTCTTCACCAGGCAAAGGCACAAGTATGTAGCCACCAAGGGACCATCTCTGAACATGGAATTCTAATTTCTCCTACTTTCACACCACAACAGCTTCACCAAGGCCTGGCCCAGTGGCTATCCCTGATGTGAAGTCCTCTTTCACTACAGCCTGCTTCCTTGCCCTGCGGAGGATTTCTGACTTCCATCCCACAGACCAAAACAGAAGATACAATTTTGACAGGGCATTACCTGGTTCCTGTTTCTGACCTGCTCACCAACTCGGTTGGCCTTAACTTTTGGCTTTGGCCTGGAAAAGCATGACCAGGTAACCGTGGTTGGAACTTCATGTCTTTCAGCACTATTTTGAACATTAAACTTGTAAACATCATAATTCTGGTTCTACTAATAGGATTTTTGTCTCATTGGTATCATTTTATTTAATAAAGCGGACTCTGTTTTGCTAAGTTGTGCTTTGTTTCCCCCTAAAATAATGTTTGAGTACTGCATGAATTATTTCCACTTAGCCTCTATGTTAAGCCTGATTACTTTCTGGGAAGCTACCAGCACAGATTTAATGAGTGACTTTTGTGGTTTACAAAGATTATGATTATTTGAGGTGGGTCCCCACCCCCCTAAACTAATACTCTAATTTCTTACAGGCCCTTATGTGATCATGAAAAGGACCCCCTTTGACCCTGAGTAGAAATCAAAAGATAGTCATAATCGAGTGCAGTGAGCACATTGTAGACCTAGGCATCAGTGCCACTGCACCTAAGCACTAATATTAGTTAATCAACTTTTTATAGGTTTCTGACATCCTTGTCATATCTGTTCTTCCTCATATTTCTCTAGCTCAATTCCTCTGTAATCTCATTTACTTTCTCTCTTTCACTTTTTTTATAGATATAATTTTATACTCTTTCTTTTACTCACTTGTCCTTATCTCCATTTATCCTTTAGCACTTTTTCTTCCCCTCACCCTTAGAGACTCCTTCTTTTTTCATTGCCTCTATTCCTTGCTCCCTTCCTTCCACTTTAACAGCCTTACCTTTTCTATGTCTTACCATTCTCTCAAACTAACCTTGTCTTACTCTCTAACCTCTCTATACACTACGGGGGTCATTTTGACCCTGGCGGTCCGAGACCGCCAGGGCTAAAATGACGGAAGCACCGCCAACAGGCTGGCGGTGCTTCCTGCCCTATTACAACGGCGGCAGAAGCGCCGCGGTCGCACCGCCGGGGCCGGCGGTTTCCCGCCATTTTAGCCCCGGCGGTGATAATCCTCCAGGGCAGCGCTGCAAGCAGCGCTGCCGTGGGGATTATGACACCCCTACCGCCAGCCTGTTTCTGGCAGTTTGCACCGCCAGGAAGAGGCTGGCGGTAAGGGGTGTCCTGGGGCCCCCTAACAGGGCCCTGGCCAGCTTTTCACTGTCTGCATAGCAGACAGTGAAAAGCGCGACGGGTGCAACTGCACCCGTCGCACGGCTCCTATGTTGCGGCCTCATCCCCGCTGGGCCAGCAGGCGCAAACGTGGTTTGTGCCGCCGGCCCAGCGGGAATGTCATAATGGGGGCCGCGTGAGTGCGGCCGCATTGGCGGCCGCACGGCTGTTACCGCCTGGCGGTAATGACCCCCTTTGTCTTTCACATTAATATCTTGCCATTACTTTTTTCTCTCTCTCTCTTCGTATCTCCTTCCTCCTGTAAACACACACATTCTAATTTTTGCTATGTTCATTCTTCCCTTTACTTTTTTCTTGATCTCATATCATTTTTCTATTTCTTGTCCATTTCCTGTTTTTTCACTTTTTCTTTTTCTCACTGACTTTCACAAATTATTTTTTCTTCCTATCCTTTCTCCTTGTGCTCTACTCCTTTTTTCTTCTTTTGTCTTCTCTTCTTCCTTCTCCTCAATACCTTGCCTTTTTTTTTCTCTATCGTACAGTCTCAGTAACGCATGTTGTCTTTGAGATATTGATTGTCTTGTTTTCCATTTATTTGTTCATTGATTTTATTTGTGTATTTATTGTGTATCTATTTAGAGGAAGCTGGAACTTATCTCTGTGAAACATGTTTTGATTGTCACAGTGCACTTGTGAGGCACGGCAGTGTATTGTTGAAGTAAGCAATAAAGTGTTAATGGAAGCAAGAGGATCCTGTTATTATTCAAAAATCACCAGGAGATCAAGAATTTTGAGGAAGCACATTTGATTACTGAGATGGATACTTTATAGTATTAACAGTGATCTCTAAACATGTGATTTTTTATGGAACAATTGTAGATTACAATTTTTTGTAATGATAATACTAGTGGCTGTTTAAATTAAATAATTTGTAAGGACTATTAGTCTCTTCCAAAGGTTAAGAAAAAGCTCTTTCCTTAATATAGTATAAAGGGGCATGGACTGAAAGATCTATCTACCTACCGACAGAGACCCAAACCTACCCCAATAAAAAGAATAAGTGAGTTCCCTCATCCCTCCATAAGCTCCCTTGTGTGGCTATCATAATAGGGGTCTTAACAATCCTTCCAATCATTGTTGCAAATATGAACACACACATGTCCCTCGTCGTTTGTCACTTTACCTGAATGACCTTACAATAGAAATTGTTATGTACCACCCTCCCCTCTGAAGTCACCTGTTGGAAAGTGGATCATTATTAAGGGCAGGTAGGTACCTACTCTTAGTAATAGGCCACAGTCTCACATATGGCCCAGTCAAGGTCATAGTACAATAATCCTTGCTCAACCATGGTAGCTTAGCTCATAAGTAGTTAAGCTTAACTTAGGAGACAAGTGTGTAAACGTATTATCAACAAACCACTACATAAGCCAAAGTCATATATACTGAGAGGGAGACCTCTGTCAAAAGTTTACCTTCAGACTGATGTAGATCTCGGCAGAGGGGTCACTCCGTCACCACAGTGACGGATATCCTGTCCCCCAAAATCTAAATCCCATAGAGAACAATGGGATTTAGATTGCAGCGAAACTAATATCTGTCACCTCCGCCGTGATCTAAAACAGGCCCTTAGTCTTTTTTTCTGAAGCTTTTTCCCTCGTCATCAAGCCGGGGCTTATCTTCAGGACAGCTTGTGATGCAACGTTGCCGGTTTGGTTCAAAGCAAGGTCCCTCCCAACTCCTGGAAGTCTCATCAATGGGGAAAAGATCTGGAGCTTCAGGGGGATGAACCTGAAATTCAGGCCGGATCACGGTTCATCATTTCCGGCTTCACTCTTCTCAATGGGTCGGTCACTTAATGGAGCTTTTTTCCAAACATCTGGATTTTCTTACAGACGTTTTTTTAGGGTCTTGCAGTGTCCACAAACTTGGTCCAAGGTTTCAGAATCTCTGAGTTGCTCCTTGGGAGATGGAAGTACAATCTCCGGGATGCACCTAGTCAGAATCCTCAAGAGACCCCTGGATGCTGCTCAGTTCGACTCTTCTTTTAGGGCTTGATGGAGGTGACTCTTGGGAGGTCCTTTGTACCTGTTGCTTTCAGGGAGTCCACTCATGGCTCTTCAGAAGTAAGACAAAGTCCTTTTTGTGGTGAAGCCCACAATGTGCAGCTGATGCAGTCCTTGTGGGGGCAGTCCTTGAGGTGCAGACCCAGGGTTCAGTAGGCTGATGCTGCTTCTTCAGTCTTTCTTCCAGTTTGGAGCTGAGTATCTGGGCATCTCTTCCATTTGTATCCTTGCTCCTAGGTTGGCAAGAAGGGGGGCACCTCTGGGGTGACCCCTTCCGGTGAAGTGTGGCAAAAATCAATCCTCGAAAGCAACAGTCTTCCAAAATCTAAGGCCCTCATTTTGAGTTTGGTGGTCAGTGGACTGCCGCGGTGGAGATGGTGGTCCCACCGCCACGGGCCTGGTGGTATAGACTGCCATAGTACTGGGAAGGCACCTGCAGAACACAGTCAAGTTTCCGTCCGGACCACCATTGTGGATGGACCACTTTTGCTGGCAGATGGCCTCTTCAGGCCGACAGTCAGACATTTTCCACCCACCTTATTACGAGCTTGCACACCGCCAGGACTTCGGGGGTGGTCTAACTGCTGCGAAAGCCATGGCGGAAATGAACAACATAAAAGGAAGCACCTACCTTCTAGAACACAGGCATATCCATGAAGGTTAGGTGCCATGTTACTAAGTGTAAGGGCACCCTTGCACTAGCAAAGGTGCCCCCACATAGTTCAGGGCCATTTCCCGGGACAATGTGAGTGTGGGGACGCAATAACAAGCGTGCACTACACATGGGTCAGTACCTATAAGTAGCTTCACAATGGTAACTCCGAATATGGCCATGCAACATGTCTAAGATCATGGAATTGTCCCCCATTCCCAATCTGGTATGGGGAAACCAATTCCATGCATCCTGGGGGCTCCACTATGGACCCCGAGTACTGCCAAACCAGCTCTCTGAGGCTTGCACTGCAGCTACAGCTGCTGCCACCTCACAGACAGGGTTCTGCCCTCCTGAGGTCTGTGCAGCTCAGTCCCAGGAAGGCAGAACAAAGCATCTCCTCTGAGAGCAGGGTGTTACACCCTCTCCCTTTGGAAATAGGTGTTACAGGCTGGGAGGGGTAGCCTCCCACAGCCTCTGGAAATGCTTTGAAGGACACAGATCATGCCCTCCTTGTATAAGCCACTCTACACTGGTTCAAGGACCCCTTGTCCCCTGCTCTGGCGTGAAACTGGACAAAGGAAAGGGGAGTGACCACTCCCCTGTCCATCACCTCCCTAGGGGTGGTGCCCAGAGCTCCTCATGTGTGTCCCAGACTTCAGCCATCTTGCTTTGCAAGGTGTGGGGGCACTCTGGAGGGCTCTGGGTGGCCAGTGCCAGCAGGTGATGTCAGAGACCCCTCCTGATAGGTCCTTATCTGATAAGGTAGCCAATCCCCCTCTCAGGGCTATTTAGGGTCTCTCCTGTGGGATCTCTACAGATTCGACTTGCAAGTTTCCAGCAGGAATCCTCTGCAACTACTACTTCATCCTCTGACCTCGGGTTAACTGAAGCCTGCTCGAGGAACCAATGTAACAGCAACAAGGGATACTTTTCTTCTGCAACTTCAGGTCCAGCCAGCAATTGCAACAGTTTCCACAGTGTGCATGCACTGTGGACTCCCTGCCTTCATTCTGCACTAGAAGGAGCAAAGAAATCTCCTGTGGGGTGACGGAGCTGCTAGAACCCCTACTACCTCTCTAATAAGGGCTAACTGGAACTGGTAAAAGGTGTAAGTACCCAAGTTACCCACTACAAACAAGGCCAGCCTCCTACACATATAGGAGGTTATTACAACTTTGGAGGTGGTGTTAATCCGTCCCAAAAGTGACAGTAAAGTGACGGATATACCACCAGCCGTATTACGAGTCCATTATATCCTATGGAACTTGTAATACGGCTGGTGGTATATCCGTCACTTTACCGTCACTTTTGGGACGGATTAACACCTCCTCCAAAGTTGTAATAACCCCCATAGTCTGTTATCTATGAACACTGGGGTCCTAGCTAGCAGGATCCCAGTGACACAGTAAAAACATACTGACACACACTCCCAAACAGGCTAACTGTGGGGGTAACCATGCTAGAAAGAGGCTACTTTCACTTTACTGAACATATGCACATTTCAACAATCCATGTGTCCTCACAGCCCTCAGCCAGGTCCTTCCACAAGTCACTCATCCTTGTCCCAAGGCCCACGCCAACATTCGTACCTCTCACAGACAGTACAATCATTGTGGACTCACCTGCTGCTCTGGTGCCCCATACAACTGGGCATACAAGGGTAGGACACCCCCCACAAGTTTGTCTAGCTTTTCCTGTGAGAAGGCAGGGGCCCTACCCCCTGCAGCACATGTCATCTTGGCTACTAGTGGCAGAACACAGCAGCAGATGCAGTAGAGGTCTTCTCAGAACGAGTGCAAGGAGTCAAGTGAACATGAGTACATGAAATGGCAGTCACAGCCGCCACGGACATCACAGTCACTGCCGGCAGTGATCGCCATTGGCTCATGTCTCCCATAGGCAACCATGTTAATAAATGAGGAGTTGCACTGCGGTTGCGACCGCTTAGTGCCATGACGTCTTATGCTGGCAGGATTCGCTCACTTCCATCTGTCCTTTGCATGCAGGACAGGCGTGTGCCATTTTACTTCTACAATTTGTATAGACGGGGTTTATGAGGTGGGTCATGGATATTTTACAGTGACCTGTGCACCTTTCCACTGCGTCCATACAGTTCTTTATGTACATAATGATTGCTACTCCCTCCTATTCCCAGGTTCAGTGGAAGAATGATGGTGAGGAATGCTCCTGTCTACAAGCCCCTGGTCAATCTTGCCACCCTTGAAGAGCGCCACGTCATCCAGTGCTATCTGCTAAGCCTCAATAAAGGGAGGGACTGGGAGATTAGTTGGTCCAGTGTACGGTCTCCCAAATAACTGAACATACAAAAAAGGTGTACACTGTTCCAAATGGAAAAATATAATCACTAGGGGAACATTAAAGTTCAGGAGCAAGAGCCCTCACACATCCGAGAGGATGTCATGCTTCATCATCGGGTAGCTCCTCGTCAGACCGGCGCTGCAATGTCTGATGGGCTCCCCGTAAGGGGGCTCTTTGCCGGAGATCTTTCAGGTAGCAGCCGTGGTAGCGGACACTACAAGACCTGGTGTTGCAGTCAGGCGCTAATCCTGGCAGGAGAGTGAAAGCTAAAATTGGTTCCCAGTCTTAATAGGAGCGAGTCAATTTAATTAATCAATGGAATAAGACCGGGACCAAGATTAAAAACAGAAGGAAAGTGTAAAATGAGGAATAATGCTCAACCACTTTCTGCATGGTGCTGAAGCTTAAGGAGATTATCGTCGGGCTCCTAGGACATGGTCAACATGTTTCACGTACAGTGGTCTAACAAGACCCTATGACGCTTCTTCAGGAACAATACATAATAAGACTTCTCCTGTCTATATTACCGAAAGTTTGCAAAAATGTCAAACAAATCATGTAGGCGGTCATTCCAACCACGGCGGTAAAAGGCGCTTCCCGCCAGACAGAAGACCGCCATAACACTGCCGCGGCCGCTGTAAACCGCCACGGTCATTCTGACCCACAACAGGCAAACCGCCAAAATACCGACATCCACAAAAGTCCGCCACACCAAAGGTCAGCGATAAACTGCCGATGACCAAACCTCCACCGTCACGCCAACAGAAATACGCCCATGCCATTACGACCCACGAATCCATGCGGCGGTCGTTCAACCACGGTATTCTATTGGCGGAACACACCGCTGCGGTCGAAATACACATACTCGAACAAAACACTACCACATTGGACAATTCGAAATACACACACCTGATACACATACACACACCACTCCCACACACCCAATACAATATAAAACACACACCCACATCACCCACAAACCCCTACAACCAGAAATTCAGAGAGAAGGCGAGAGAGAGACACCACAGTCAACTACCGAGCATCCACAGGCACACAATACCAATGCCCACAGAACTTCCACGCACCTCACACAACACACCACTAAATAGCACCCCACCTATCACTACACACTCCACCCCACACATCATCCACACCACCCCATGGCACCTCAAAGACACCCCAGGTTCTCAGATGCTGAACTCAGGGTCATGGTGGAGGAAATCGTCCGAGTAGAGCCCAGCTGTTCGGGACACAGGTGCAGCACACCACCATTGCCAGGAAGATGGAGCTATGGAGCAGAATAGTCAACAGGGTCAACGCTGTGGGACAGCACCCAAGAAATCGGGACGACATCAGGAAGCGGTGGAACGACCTACGGGGGAAGGTGCGTTCCATGGTATCAAGGCACAACATCGCGGTACAGCGGACTGGCGGCGGACCCCCACCTCCTCCCCCAGAATTTACAACATGGGAGGAGCAAGTCTTGAACATCCTGCATCCTGAGGGCCTCGCAGGAGTCGGTGGAGGAATGGACTCTGGTAAGTCTCATCTTCACTACTTCATCCCCCGCCCCACCTGTATGCCAACTCATACCCCCACCCTCACCCTCACCTCCATCCTTCCCAAAACTTAGCCCTGCATGCGGCCCCAAAGCATGGACACCCATCACCAAAGCATGCCCAATGCACATACCCATCACCCACTCCCCAAAACACCGTCACAACAGCCCCCACAAAAGAATGCCAGCACTGGGGTACATGGGCACCCACCCATTGCACGCCATTGGGACACACAGAAGCAATAACCATACTTTTATACCCCTGCAGGACCCGAACGCCAGGTCACCGCGCAGGAGGGTCCACAAATGTCCCCTCCAGAAGAGGCCCACAGTGATGACAGCAGCTCTGTCTCCCTGGATCTAGATGACCAGCCCGGTCCATCTGGGACCTCGGGACAGTCGGTTCCCCTCAGACAGGGACAGGCCACAGCAGACCTTCCCCCCTCTGGGAACACCAGCACAGCACCCACCCAGCGGGCCCATACCTCTGTCCCCAGGACACGTCAATCAGCGGTGTGTCCACCACTACAGGGAACCCAGGCTAACCCACCAGCCCAACAACAACAGGGACCTGGGGGCAGTGGTAGTGGGCACACGGTCCAGGGGACGGAGGCCCATGGAAACAGGGGAACTGGGAGGGCAGCTGTGTGACAGGGGGGGGACAGGCCAAGGGAACCCACTCTCCACGAGGCCCTCTCCTCCATCATGGGAGCATACCAACGCTCCCAGGAGACGATGGCGACGGTCCTGGCCAGGTTTCAGGAAATCCAGCTTCTGCAGGAGCAACAGTATATGGGGTTCAGGGAGGAACTGAGAAACATCAGTACCGCCATGGGTACCATCGTAGTGGCCCTGAATGAGTTAATCACCACATTGCGGACCACTGTGGCACCTCAAAGGGCCCCTGACACTAGCATGGACCAAGAACTGGCTACCACCTCCGCCGGCGCTAGTGGACAGGATGCCCCGACAGAAGACCAACAGGCCACCAGAACCCCACCCCCTGCAGAAGGAGAACCACCCCGCAAGCGGGCCCTGAGATCCAGGAAGAAGACAGAGTAACATGTCAAGACCCCCGCCAGCAAAGGATACCGCCCTGATTGTCATCCCACTGTCCCACATTGTCACCCTGTCCAACCTTAAACTGCCTCTGCTCCACTTCCCACAGGCATTTGGACAATGCACCTGTGAACCTGATAGTCTGGACTCTGCCATGGACAATCCTCCACCATCACCCCTCACCGATTTGCAACCACCCATCCAAATTAGAGCACTTGAATAAACACACTTATTGCACATAAACAATCTGGAGTCTGTCTGTGATTTTAACAAATGTATTAGACATGACAGTGCCAAAATTGTTATTCACATTGTGATGCCAACAAACCGCTGTCACACAGCTGTAGTCCATGGGGAAACAAAGCAGATGTCACGCAGTAGGGCCCACAGCTCTGAAAACGGAAGGGAAAGTCACAACACAGTTACCATACACTGGGGGAAAAAGTCAGACAGTAGAGAGGTAGGAGTCTTTAAGTAAATGTAATATGCCGGTGTGTACTCTTACCTGTGTGTCACTGAAAATATTGCTCTATTACTGTGTTCCTGTTGTCTATGTCGTCCTCTCCGGCTTCCTCTTCTTCACTTTCCACAGGCTCCACAGCTGCTACAACACCACCATCTGGACCATCCTCCTGCAGAAAAGGCACCTGGCGGCGCAAAGCCAGGTTGTGAAGCATACAGCAGGCCACGATGATCTGGCACACCTTCTTTGGTGAGTACATTAGGGATCCACCTGTCATATGGAGGCACCTGAACCTGGCCTTCAGGATGCCAAAGGTGCGTTCGATCACCCTCCTAGTCCGCCCATGGGCCTCATTGTAGCATTCCTCTGCCCTGGTCCTGGGATTCCTCTCTGGGGTCAGTAGCCAGGACAGGTTGGGGTAACCAGAGTCCCCTAATAGCCACACCCGGTGCCTCTGGAGTTGACCCATCACATACAGGATGCTGCTATTCCGCAGGATGTAGGCGTCATGCACTGAGCCAGGGAACTTGGCATTAACATGGGAGATGTACTGGTCTGCCAAACAGACCACCTGTACATTCATCGAATGATAACTTTTCCTGTTCCTGTACAACTGTTCACTCCTGCTGGGGGGTACCAAAGCCACATGTGTCCCATCAATGGCACCTATGATGTTGGGGATATGTCCAAGGGCATAGAAATCACCCTTCACTGTAGGCAAATCCCCCACCTCAGGGAAAATGATGTAGCTCCTCATGTGTTTCAGCAGGGCAGACAACACTCTGGACAACACCTTGGAAAACATAGGTTGAGACATCCCTGATGATATGGCCACTGTTGTTTGAAATGACCCACTTGCTAAGAAATGGAGTACTGACAGCACCTGCACTAGAGGGGGGATCCCTGTGGGTTGGCGGATGGGTGACATCAGGTCTGCCTCCAGCTGGGCACACAGTTCCTGTATGGTGGCTCGGTCAAGCCTGTATGTCAGTATGACATGTCTTTCCTCCATTGTCGACAGGTCCACCAGCGGTCTGTACACGGGAAGATTCCTCCATCTCCTCGCATTGCCCAGCGGACGGTGCCTAGGAAGGACAACAGCGAGCACAGAGTCAATCAACCCACAGGTACGTTCCCACAGCTTGCACACAACACGATTCACTATGCATTGAATGGTTTGTATGAATGTTGAGGAAAGGCCTAGGTATGTGTGACGCAGTAGTTTTTAAGCCATGTGGGCCCTTGAAATGGCGGCTGCCTGACCTGTGAAGTGTGACAATGGGATGTGAGGTCAATGCGCTGGCGTGGCACACCGTGGCAGTAGGCGGTCGAAGACCGCGGCGCAAAGCCGCATTGGTTAGCATAGAACCCTATGGGTTTCACGAGCCAATGACGATGTGCGCCGGCGGTCGCGGTACGCACCTCCGCGGTACGCACCGCCAAGGGCGTGACCGCCATTTTCTATCTACTTAATCACTCGATACCTGATCTTCCACAGGAGAGAGGACCTACACTGCAAGTGCTGCTGTGACCTCGGTCTGGAAGAGACAATGGCTGCTGCGACTGGGGAAAGGGCCCCTGCCTTCACTTCTGAAGAATTGGAGAAACTCGTGGATGGGGTCCTCCCCCAGTATGCGCTACTCTACGGTCCTCCAGACCAACAGGTAAGTACACTGGGACCATGCTTTGTGGGCAATGCCTGGGTTGAGTCGGGTGGATGAAAGATGGTGGGGAGGGGAGCGATTGAGGCATGCATCCGACGACAGATGAGAGCATTGGCCATATGGCAAGGGTGGGGATGGGGGGCCACTCACATCAAGCATGCAGAAGGTGATGATTTTTTGTCTCCCCCTGTACATGTCACATAGGTCAGCACCCACCATAAAATCGCTATTTGGCGTGCTATCGCCAAGGACGTCCGGACCCTGGGGGTCCACAACAGACGGGGCACCCACTGCCGGAAGAGGTGGGAGGACATCCGACGCGGGAGCAGGAAGATGGCAGAGGCTCTGCTGGGGATGGCCTCCCAACGTAGGAGGGGTGCCAGTCGTCAATTGACCCCCCTGATGTCCCGGATCCTGGCGGTGGCCTACCCCAATTTGGATGGGCGCGTGAGGACATCACAGCAGACACAAGGGGGTGAGTACACTCTCATTCTGGTGACTTTGCGCTCAGTGGAGGTGTCTGGGTGGGGGAGGTGGGCTGTGGGTATCTCTAGGCCAGGGCGATTTCTGTAGGCTAGGCCCCTCCGTAAGGCATGGCCCTGTGCCCCTGCCCCCCACCTCTGTAGGGTGCCAAGTACAGCTATTCATGGCCCTGTGTCATCTATGTGTGCAGTTGTCGTCCATAGGTTTGTAGGCCATGTCCCACTGATTGAGTAGTGGACCCCAAGTGGGCAGCGTAGTGCAGGGTGCTTCTGTGTCTGTCCTCTCCGCCAACGGTAGCGGTAATCTATGCACTCAACATGTCTTTCTTTCTCCCCCCCCCCCTTTTTTGTGGTCTTCCTGTTCATGTGTGCATTAGCATCATCAGGCGGAGGAGAAGTGGCATCGGAGCACGAGGGAGCTGCATCCCACATGGCCCTGGAGGGCCATGCAACGGACTCTGAGTACAGTACACCAGTGGGACGGAGGGCGAGGGGAGCTCCACAGCGGTGACTCATGCTGATGTCAGTGGCAGCGACTCGTCCTCTAAAGGGAGCTCCCTTCTGGTGGTGGCAACATCCGTGCCCCCCGCAACAACAGGTACAGCCGTCACCCAGCGCACCAGCACCGCCCTCCCAGCAGCCCCTCAGTGTTTGCCCCATGCCCGCTCACCCAGGAAGGGGGGCATCTCCTTCGCCCCAGGCATCTCAGGCCCTGCCCCTGTCACCCCTGCTGCCCTCAGTGAGGAGGTCATTGCCTCCTGAGGACCATCATTGTTGGGCAGTCTACCCTTTTGAATGCCATCCAGGGTGTAGAAAGGGAGGTGCACCGGAGTAATGCATACCTGGAGGGCATTCATTCGGGTCAGGCTGCCCATCAGCGATCGTTCAACGCTCTGGCCTCAGCACTGACGGCAGCAATTGTCCGTCTCTAGCCTCCCCCCTCCAACTTCCTCCACCCAGACCCAATCCCCTGTACCTCTGCCTATCCCAGACACACCTACAGACCAGCCTGCACACACCTCAACACCCAAGGGAAGCTCATCCAGACATAAGCACCACACATCACACAAGCATTCACACAAGCAACATCCACATGTAGACACACCAACACCCACTGCCTCCACTGTGTCCCCCTCCTCCTCGTCTCCCTCCTCCCTCCCTGTGACGTCTCCACTCACACTTGCATGCACAACATCTTCAGCCACTACGTCCATCACCAGCACACCCACCAGAACACTCCGCACACGTGCAGTCACCACCCCCACTACCATTTACATGTCCCCTGTGTCCTCTCCCAGTGTGTCTGTCACCCCCTCTTCCAAACCACACAAACGCAGGCAGCCACCCACCCAACAGCCATCCACCTCACGACAGCCTCCAGCCCAAGCACCTGCACCCAAAGACACCAGACTTCACACTCCTACAACCACATCCTCTTCCTCCACTCCCATACCCACTACACCTAGCCGTCCCTCTCTTTCCAAATTGATTTTCCTTTCCAAACTTGACCTCTTTCCAACAACTCCCCCACCCCGTCTATCGAATAAGACTGCAATCAGCACCTCAGCCACCACCAAACCAGGACCTACCAAGACTGTTGTCCAAGGACTGTGGAGTCCCCCACCCTCAAGGGCAACTAGTTCTGCTAGGAGCCAAGGCACGGCCAGCCCACACCCGGAAAAAAACCCAAAGATCACCAGTGCCCGGCGCGAGAGGCCAAGGACACCAGGGACCAAAATCCCTACCCTGGCTCCGGCTGGAAGTGGGGTGCCACCTGGCACACCGCCAAAGGTGGGAAAGGGCCACAGACGACCAGGGAAGGGTGGGAAGGGCAGCACGCCCGACAAGTCCGGCAGCAGTCCAGCTGCCCAGGAGGGCCCCACCAGCCCCATCCCAGGTGTGCAGGAGGACACCCATAGGCCCGGTACGGCAGTCCAGGAGGGCCCCGCCAGCCACAGCCCAGCTGCCCAGGAGGGCCCCGCCAGCCACAGCCCAGCTGGGCAATGAAGGAGCACCAGCCACAGCCCAGCTGGGCAATGAAGGAGCGCCAACTCAAGCACCGCTGAACAGGGCAAGGACCGCTGAACAGGGCAAGGACCGCCAAGGCAAGCACCGCTGAACAGGGCAAGGACCGCCAAGGGAAGCACCGCTGAACAGGAAAGCACCGCTGAACAGGGCAAGGACCGCCAAGGCAAGCACCGCTGAACAGGGCAAGGACCGCCAAGGCAAGCACCGCTGAACAGGGCAAGGACCGCTGAACAGGGCAAGGACCGCCAAGGCAAGCACCGCTGAACAGGGCAAGGACCGCCAAGGCAAGCACCGCTGAACAGGGAAAGCACCGCTGAACAGGGCAAGGACCGCCAAGGCAAGCACCGCTGAACAGGGCAAGGACCACTGAACAGGGCAAGGACCGCCAAGGCAAGCACCGCTGAACAGGGCAAGGACCGCCAAGGCAAGCACCGCTGAACAGGGCAAGGACCACTGAACAGGGCAAGGACCGCCAAGGCAAGCACCGCTGAACAGGGCAAGGACCACTGAACTGGGCCCTACATCTCAAGCACCGCTGCACTGGGCCCTTCATCTCAAGCACCGCTCCGCTGGGCCCTTCATCTCAAGCACCGCTCCGCTGGGCACCGCCGTCTCAAGCACCGCTGAACTGGGCCCTTCATCTCAAGCACCGCTCCGCTGGGCCCTTTATCTCAAGCACCGCTCCGCTGGGCACCGCCGTCTCAAACACCACTGAACTGGGCCCTTCATCTCAAGCACCGCTGCACTGGGCCCTTCATCTCAAGCACAGCTCCGCTGGGCACCGCCGTCTCAAGCACCGCTGAACTGGGCCCTTCATCTCAAGCACCGCTGCACTGGGCCCTTCATCTCAAGCACCGCTCCGCTGGGCCCTTCATCTCAAGCACCGCTCCGCTGGGCACCACCGTATCAAGCACCGCTGAACCGGGCCCTTCATCTCAAGCACCGCTGCACTGGGCCATTCATCTCAAGCACCGTTCCGCTGGGCACCGCCGTCTCAAGCACCGCTGAACTGGGCCCTTCATCTCAAGCACCGCTGCACTGGGCCCTTCATCTCAAGCACCGCTCCGCTGGGCACCGCCGTCTCAAGCACCGCTGAACTGGGCCCTTCATCTCAAGCACCGCTGCACTGGGCCCTTCATCTCAAGCACTGCTCCGCTGGGACCTTCATCTCAAGCACCGCTCCGCTGGGCACCGCCGTCTCAAGCACCGCTGAACTGGGCCCTTCATCTCAAGCACCGTTGCACTGGGCCCTTCATCTCAAGCACCGCTCCGCTGGGCACCGCCGTCTCAAGCACCGCTCCGCTGGGCACTGCCGTCTCAAGCACCGCTGAACTGGGCCCTTCATCTCAAGCACCGCTCTGCTGGGCACCGCCGTCTCAAGCACCGCTGAACTGGGCCCTTCATCTCAAGCACCGCTGCACTGGGCCCTTCATCTCAAGCACCGCTCCGCTGGGCACCGCCGTCTCAAGCACCGCTGAACTGGGCCCTTCATCTCAAGCACCGCTGCACTGGGACCTTCATCTCAAGCACTGCTCTGCTGGGCACCGCCGTCTCAAGCACCGCTCCGCTGGGCACCGCCGTCTCAAGCACCGCTGAACTGGGCCCTTCATCTCAAGCACCGCTGCACTGGGCCCTTCATCTCAAGCACTGCTCCGCTGGGCACTGCCGTCTCAAGTACCGCTGAACTGGGCCCTTCATCTCAAGCACCGCTGCACTGGGCCCTTCATCTCAAGCACCGCTCCGCTGGGCCCTTCATCTCAAGCACTGCTCCGCTGGGCACCGCCGTCTCAAGCACCGCTGAACTGGGCCCTTCATCTCAAGCACCGCTGCACTGGGCCGTTCATCTCAAACACCGCTCCGCTGGGCCCTTCATCTCAAGCACCACTCCGCTGGGCACCACCGTCTCAAGCACCGCTGAACTGGGCCCTTCATCTCAAGCACCGCTGGCCCATTGGCGGAAGGGGCAGTGCCACATCTGTGTCAGGCAGGGCTGCACGAAGCACTCTGGGCACCAGTCCCCCTCCAGAACCAGTGGACACTGTCATCCACTTGAGAGACTGTGGCTTTGCACTCCCCAGGATGGTACAGTGGGCAAGCCACCCACTGTATGGACTTGAGAGACTGTGGCTTTGCACTCCCCAGGATGGTACAGTGGGCAAACCACCCACTGTAGAGACTTGAGAGACTGTGGCTTTGCACTCCCCAGGATGGTACAGTGGGCAAGCCACCCACTGTATGGACTTGAGAGACTGTGGCTTTGCACTCCCCAGGATGGGACAGTGGCCATGGAGGCCCCTCGTGGATCTGGCATCGTGTACTCATGTGGCTGAGGTGCCCCCCCTTCCCTTCCCCCTGAGGTGCCTGTAGTTTTTCTATCTGATGCCCCTGCAGTGTTCTCTCCATTGGTGTCAGGTATCCTGTGTGGGCCTTGCCCATATGATTTGGGCCCAGTGGTCAACGGACAATGACTGCTAAAATTATCGGACTTTTAATATTTATGTATATATTAGTTTTAAATGTGTGATATTTTTATATGCCGTTAATACAATATATTCGACTGTTTATGATAATTTAATTTTGTCTTTGCATTCTTCCGGGGGGTTTGGGGGTTGTAACAGTGATGTATTGTATATGCATTGATGTGTGTGTTGTAGTGGGTGAGGGTGGCGTTGGGTGTGTAGCGTATGTGTGCCCGTAATATTTTCTCCTCGCCCCTCCCCTGTGTCGTAGGTACAGTACTCACCGTAGTCTTCTGCGCCGGCGTTCGTGCTCCTGGTAGAGGAGCAGGAATACAATAGCTGGTAGGATGTGTAGGTCGGGTTCCATGCTGTCCAGTTTCCTCGTGGGGTGTATGGAGGTGAGCGTTTTCCGTTTGAAATGTCTGTTTCCGCCGTGTTTTTATCGGCGGGGCTACCGCCCAAGAAAATGTGGCGGATTGGTGGGTTGTGATAGGGTGGGCGGTACATTGACTTCCGCCTGTCTGTTGGCGGTGACCGCTGCGCTGTTTGTTTGTCCCGCCGTGGCGGTCGGAGTGTTAATGTGGCGGACTCTGTTGGCGGTTTCCGCCAGGGTCAGAATTCCATTTTTTAAACCGTCAGCCTGTTGGCGGGTTAGCCGCCGCTTTAACACCGACTGCCAGGGTTGGAATGACCCCCATAGTCACTTACATTGAAGTTCACTGACGTGCTCTCCCGAAAAGGGTAGGTTCCCCTGCAGACTGCCGTCATCCGCAAATAGTGACCACTTTCGGCATGCTACTTCCCAAGGGGCCCCCCATGTACCAAGGGATGGGAGACCATTAAAGGTTTCTGACAATTAGTGAACTTCAATGTAAGTGACTATATGATTTGTTTGACATTTTTGCAAACTTTCGGTAATATAGACAGGAGAAGTCTTATTATGTATTGGTCCTGAAGAAGCGTCATAGGATCTTGTTAGACCACTGTACGCGAAACATGTTGACCATGTCCTAGGAGCCCGACGATAATCTCCTTAAGCTCCAGCACCATGCAGAAAGTGGTTGAGCATTATTCCTCATTTTACACTTTCCTTCTGTTTTTAATCTTGGTCCCCGTCTTATTCCATTGATTAATTAAATTGACTCGCTCCTATTAAGATTGGGAACCAATTTTAGCTTTCACTCTCCTGCCAGGATTAGCGCCTGACCGCAACACCAGGTCTTGTAGTGTCCGCTACCACGGCTGCTACCTAAAAGATCTCTGGCAAAGAGCCCCCTTACGGGGAGCCCGTCAGACACTGCAGCGCCGGTCTGACGAGGAGCTACCCGATGATGAAGCATGACATCCTCTCGGATGTGTGAGGGCTCTTGCTCCTATCTGCTAAGCCGTCAGACCATCATGGAGCTTGTGAGGCTGTTGGAGCCGGATATGTGGCCTGGTCTTTGTCATCCGAATGCCATCACACCCACAGTACAGGTGTTGGCAGTCTCCACTTCCTTGCTTCAGGGTCCTTCCAAATGACAGTGGGCTGGGCTGCCATTATGTCCCAGCCCATGTTCAGCGATGTCTTGAAGAACATCCTATGTGCCCTACTCAAACATATAGGCAGCTATATCAGGTTCCCCCAATGTGACGATCTGCCCACTGTGAAAGCATCCGTCTACGCTTTAGCACATGTGCCCCATGTGATCGGAGCAATTTATGGGACCCACATTGCCCTGGTGCCACCCAGGAGGAGTGAACAGGTGTTTAAGACCAGTAAAATCTTCTACTCAACCAATGTTCAGGTGGTATGTCTCGCAGACCTCTACATCACACAAGTGACTACCCAGTTCCCTGGTTCAGTGCATGATGTCTACATTTAGCAGAACTGCAGCATCCCACACCTGATGGCACCACTGCAAAGGGATCGTGTCTGGCTCATCGGTATGTAACATGTCATATGTGCGCCTCTGTATTCTGAACACTCTACACCACCTTCTAGATTTACCTACAGTTTTCAATATGCCTATTACATCTGTGCGCACAGGTGACTCTGGTTATCCCAACTTGCCATGGCTACTGACACCTCTCAGGCATCCGACCACAGCAGCAGCAGAAAACCATTTCAATGAGGCCCATTGTGGGGCCCGACGTGTCATTGAATGCACATTTGGAGTGCTGAAAGCCAGATTCTGGTGCCTGCACCCTACTGGAGAGGCCCTACTGTACAGACCAGCAAAAGTGTGCCAGATCATTGTAACATGCTGCATGTTACACAATTTGGCTCTCAGATGCCACATCCCATTACTGGATGCTGAGGAGGGTGCAGCTGTGCCAGTGGCTGATGAAGGGGGCATGGGGAGTGGTGAGGAAGAGGATGATGAGGCTGCAGCTGATTCCATTGCAGAGCTGATGCAACAATACTTTCACTGACATACATGTATGTGTAAAAGCCATGCTATGTAACCAGTATCAATGTCTGCCATTTGCATGGCTGTACCAGGGTTGAGTGTTCAATGTAGGTATTGGATGAACCCATTACTTTATATGTTGTGCTGCTATCCATGTTACAGAACTTGTAAATGATTGCTCCCCCTTCTGGCACTGTCCCATACATTGGTAGGACAATGGTCTGCCTGTTACACATGTCATGGCTGTATATTTTGTACTCGTGGTAGATAAAGACGTAGGCAGAAACTGTACTCAAAGGTATTTATTTTGATTATACAACTGCAAGGCCTGATGAGTGGGGTCATGGCAAGTGGGATCATCTGAGTACTTAGCCCACCTTTGGGGAGTCAAAGTCCAGTATTATGGCCATGTGAAAAAGGAGTTATGACAGT